>NW_026860036.1:0-300933 GCF_026571515.1 Ruditapes philippinarum
TACTATAAAAATTATTACAAACAAACAAATACGTAATGTTAAACAAGTAATGTAAAATTGCTAGGTAAGTAAATATGAATTATTGTGTAACGACCTTTCACTGCAGAATAAAAGATATGTGTTATTTGACAAATATGTATTTCTTTTTTATAGTTCGTACGAAATTAAATTTCGTAAAATGTCAATCATGATTAAAACAAATATCAGCAATTCCGATTAGTTACAAGATCAAGTATTATAATATCAATATATATACGTATAAATCAGAAAGAGTTGGTCTATTTTCTAGATAGCGACTTTTCTATTTATTAATAAAACTATTCTAAAAAATTAAATATATTTGTGATTTATTTCCTCATCTCAAGTTGGTATTCATTGTTTTTTTACAATTTTAAGTTTTTTTATGTTGGTCTTAAGCGTTTATTGTGAAGTCAGGCATTGATTTGTTATCTGCTCCTGTCATTTGAATATTCCGCTCTTTTGATTTCCTTGTAGAAAATTCGGAGTACAGTAGTTGGTCAGCTTGGAAAAACTGCTCTGCAGATTGTGGAGTAGGGACGAGAGAGCGTACAAGACATTGCATCCTTAATGATACCAGATATTGTTTAAGAGATGACATTGGTCTTCAGAAATGTGTAGGGGCTGGAAATTGTCCAGGTAAGAACGTGTCAATCATGCCATTTTGATTATAATTCAATAGCTTTTTTACTTTGTAAGCTTAAATGTTATAAATATATCAAATAAGTATATATTTATACATTTTTGTAACGTTAAATGTATTAAAATTCTGTGTCACGTTGACCTATTTTTGGGTATATATAAAACATTTGTTCTTTTTCTTGCAGTATGTGTCTTCAAATTTAAGAAATGCTATAGCTTTTTTCCCGAGTTGACAACTTGGCAAAATGCCCACACTGAATGTTGGAGACGATATATGACACTCGTATCAATAAATTCTTTAGAAGAACTTCAGTTTGTCAAGTATAACTTACGGGAGAAACGATATTTTGATATGTCTGGAGAAATTCAAGTCATATCAGAAAAAATGAATGCCAGCTTTTATGCCCATATCGGTTTGTTTTTTTAGTAAATTTATTCTTTTTGTTTTCTTCATACCGTGGAATATATATTAAAAAAACGATGTTTTTTTGTTTGTTTGTCTATGTGATGGTTTCACAATTTAATTATAAATCTCTATTGCGCTTATACTAGATGGCATGAATTATGGAAAAAGTGTAGAAGAATAAGTCGTTCTAGTAGTTTTGATCTTGTGGTTCTTTGAGCAGTTTCGGATAATACCGTACTTGAAGTATTGTTGTCACAATCTGAAAGACTCTTAGACTGGTCTATAAATTTCAAACTTTGTGAGATAATAAATTTCATAAACTAAGCTTCGTTGTTCAAAAAAAATGTTTGAAACACATCTACTATCTGACATTCAACTTAAAACGAAGAGTGGCTTAAAAAATTTCGTTTCATGTCATGTTTATATTTTTCAGGGCTTGACAGACGTAAGACATCCTTTACCAATAATCAATTTCTCTGGAACGATCTCTCATATGTTATATATAATGCATGGTCAGTAGTTTTCATAACTTCAAAATAAATAGTTTGTTGTTAACAGAAGGGTGAATATCGTGCATGTGTAAGAAAGACGGAAAGAAGTTTTACACGTGGAATGTGAGATTAACCCATAAGATTTTCATACACCGTCATTTTTATAAAAAAAAATCTATCCAGTAATAATAATGAAATGTCTGCTTGTTTTTAGGTTTGTATTAAACATAAGCTTACTTTCAGTATATGTTATTTCATTGATAGGAAACAAGGAGAACCTACTGGGGGAGACTGTGTTAGAATGAACTACCAGTTTTATGAACCAAACAATACTTGGGAGGCCGAAGACTGTTTGCAAACTCTTGCAGATTATTTTGTCTGTGAAACAGCTATAGAAAATGAAGCTGACGGTAAGCATATACAAACTGTATCTTTACATAAATGTTACATATATGGTTGTAAAATTTGCAAATTTATTAGTTAACATTTGTATCAAATAAACTTGCATTGAAGAATCTTACATTCTTAGAATCGTCTTCTCTGCGATGTTTGACACAATTACATGTACCTATTTTTATCAACGTGTGCAATGTTGTATGTAGAAGAAATGTATTAACACAAAGGTAGAATTTATTAGATAATGTATATAAGCGAGTGAATCGTTCTAATCGACTAATTCCACACTTAAACATTCTATGAAACGAAATCAAGTATTTCTTGACGTACAAATTGACAAATGGTACTATCAATAATGTCAAGGCTTTTTTGTCAGGTAAACACAATGACTGAAACATTAGTACAGGCATATATTTTGATATACATGTATAACAAAGATGCTTGTATATAAGATATGTCTTAAGTCAGTACAATCGCTGATACTTACTTAATTCTCATTGCCAAGTTTACATTTATGCACAACAATATTCATCATTCCAACGTTTAAAAAATTTAAAAAGACAAGTGGAAATTCAATATATTATTCATTTCAACAAATAAGTATATGATTAGAATACTGTTTAAGTTTCTAATATCTTATTAGTTTCGGCAATATCAGAAAACAATGTACGATATCAGAAATATAGCAGCAATGACTGGAAAATTGTGAATGAACAGATACGCACAGGCGATTACCGTGGAACTTTAAATACGAGTATAAACGGCGAAGATTGTTTACCATGGCCTCCATGTTGTACAAAGTATAAATCCATAAAAGGAAATTTTTGTCGGGACCCAAATGGATATGGTTTACTTGTGTGTTTCACAGACACCAACCAACTAAGCTTGTGTCCTTTTATACGTACGTAGATATACACTTTAAAGTTGTATCTTTCTTTTCTTTATAAATAAAGGTCCACTTATATATGTATAATTTAATGACAAGTAAAATGAATAATATTTGGGCTTGGATTGAAACTTTGTGAAAAGTTCACTTCTTTTTGTGACTTAATACGAGTTTATCTTGATTCATTACTATGTATCAAATTTTGTCAACTTTGGTCAATGGTGTTATATTATTCAGTGCCATGTTTAACAAATCTTTACTGGTCTGTCCAAATTGTATTTCATTGAGCAGATGTCTTTAATTGGATTGCACGTCAGTATCTGAATTGGTCTTCTATAAACTTTGAAAGTACATGGCATTCTAGTTATGTTAGATCAAGCTAAAAAGAGTTGACTGTAATCAAATTCAAAATTTTAATTATCAGTTGCAAGAAATGTCTGCCGAAGCATTGTCCATTTGGCACAGTATATCTTTACGATAGTTTCGTGGCATTTGATCTTAAAGATTAGCTTCGCATAATAATAACGCTTTTTTATTAAAAATAACTTTTCCTACTACGGTATTTAGACAACTATCGGAATTGATTTCGCTTTTTTATTTAAGAGTTTAATTGAAAATCTAAATTTTGTTAAGAATATTTTTGGAACTTAATTAAGAAGGTCAATCGTCACGTCACGTTCAGTTTAGTATGGTTTTGTTTGACTATTACACTATAGGTAACTTGTCCTCTTTCTTATTTTACCGTTTACTAACGTCCATGCGATATGACAAATTACAACTTTTCTATGTTCGTGTTACATTGTATCTAAAATATATTAATAATATAATTCAATAATTTAATTCATTTAATTTATTGTAAATATATTGTATTGATCAATGTATTATAACATTTTGTAAGAATATAGTTTTCTTACTTACTTGCTTTTACATTAATTACTTTTCGATGTTTACTGTTTTGTTTTACAAACTACTAGTTCATCAATTGCACATGATCTCACAAGCATCAAATAATATCATTTTAGTGCATGAAATGGAAGAGCCAAGTTTCTCTGTTCTTACATACATCGGGACGTTGGATACTACATACAGAGGTAGAACATGTAGGAGATGGGATTCTTTAAAAACTATTATTTACGGTGATGTACATTTTCGAAGTGAAAATAAAGCAATCGTATCGAATTATTGCAGAGATCCTTTCAACTATGGTTATCTTTGGTGCCACACATCGGATCCTATTTTTCCGACGGAACCGTGCTTGACGACAGGTAAAAATTGTGTTTGAAGAAAAGCCAGAGCATTTCAGTTTTTTAAATATTCAGCACTATTCTATTAATGAAGATTAATAGAACTAATGATAGGACCAACTGTGGATAAAGGTCACTTTCAAAATCACACAACATAAGCTAAAGCATATTTATTCTTTCCACTCAAAACATATTAATTGGTTTGCCCATCTCCAGATCTGAACAAATCGTTTTAGTGCAATATCATTAAAATTCAATAGTTTGACCGAATTTAAAACAGAACGAACCATTATCGCCGGTTGGTCTGCACCCACAGCATTTGTAGAATCAGTTACAACAGTCATAAGGTTAAGGCAATATAAAAGACGAAAGAAGTTTTGTCAAATTGTATAACGATGACATATTTATTAAACCTATTTCAATTGTTTATAAATTTATTCTTACAGCGAATTCTATTTCGAAATAAAACTGATCAAATGTAATTATATAGCGAAGTAAAACAAATAAAATGTACAAAAACATTTGCAGACAACTGGACGGGTAGATGTGCTAATAAAACCTCAAGATATAACGGATATAAGAATACCACATACTCAGGAAAAGAATGTAAAAATTGGACCAGTCCTAGATCATTCCTTGATGATAGAAAAGATCAACAATTTGTCATCAAAGAGTGGTTAGATGATAATTATTGCCGAGATCCTTTCAATAACGGATATGTCTGGTGTTACACTGGTGAGACTAATGCCGAATGGGAACCTTGCGATATAACAGGCAAATATGTTAAATAATTAAACCATTAGCATAAAGAATATGGATGGGGAATATAAGCAGAAAGAATAAAATACTTAATCGTGAAAGTACCGTTAAGATTGCTTTCTAAAATTGATTTAATATTAAAATTTATTAATCTTGACCGTGATTTTTTGTTTTGACTAAATAAACTGCCGTAAAACTATTATTATGTATGATGTCTTAATAGGCTGCTATCAAATGTTCTGATATTAAAAATATTTGACCAAAAATAGTATGCCGTAATGATATGCAATAAGTTAAGAAATGATAAAGAAGAAACTGCCTCTGAACATTTAGATGAGCATTTTACTAGCCAAAGTGAAGCTACAGAATTCGTGAATATAAGCATGGAGTCGTTCAAATGCTTGAATGGACATTCAATATCCTATAACAACAAATGTGACGGCAAGTTTGACTGTGAAGACTTGTCTGATGAAACGTCATGTCTGAGTGACTTCAAAGGTGAGAAGTATAAGGTCACGTTGGATGATTGTTGTTGTTGGTGTTTTGTTTTATCTTTTTTTGTTGTTGTTCTTGTTGTTGTTTCTGTCTTGAACTGCAAAGCAGTGTCTTATCTCCGTTATTTAATTGATAATAAGTATGGTCTTCGTATCACTGTCCTGTATAATGGTGTTTTATGTTCCGTCTGTTAAAGACAACAAATTACTTATGGTTAAGGGTGAAGGATGAACAGTCTTTTTGGAAATTCGCCATCCGCCTGAATAAGTTATCGACTTTAATTATATGTAAACGCGTTTTTCATCAGCTTCCTCTATTTTTGAATCAACTGATATAACAATATCATGACAATGAATGTTATGGAAGTGCTAAAATAACTTATTACTTGTAAAACATGTAGTAAGTGAAATAATTAATCTATACATGCTAAACTTGAGTATCCTAAAACATTTATGTTGTTAAGATAGTACATCTTAGTGAATGAGCTATTATCTTAAGATCAGAAAAAAATTCTAACGACTATCAAAACTTGACTTGTGTAACCTTATCAAAATATTCCAGAGCACCCATTACACCGGAAAGGAAGCGTATTTTTTTCCTTAACGGGGCATCTTGAAATCAACTCATTCTTTCAATGTGGAAGCCAGGAATGGGTATCCATTATATCAAAATGTGACAAAGTTAAAGATTGCGCTGATGCATCCGATGAGATAGGCTGTTCGAAAAATGGTAAAATAAAATAGATGTGTTTGAAAATATGTTGTGAAAATACTAAGAAAATAGATATTGCAAATCAATCCAATTCTAAAACATTTACTCTAATATTTTCCGTTGCTCAAGTTAAGTCTCCACTTTTGAAAAAATCGCTTTCAACAATTTTCTTACAAAAACGGAATTAACCTCATATTTGAATTTTTAGTTAATTACTATATATTTGTCTGATAAGGATATCATAAATGAGCATTTTAAAACTTTAAACCTTTTACGCCTTGCAAATTCGTTAATAAAATCAAAATGTGTCAGAATACATTTATTATAATAATGTACTTCAGGACAATGTGAAGAAGATGAATTTCAATGTTCAGATGGTGATTGCATACATGCCAGTCAAGTTTGCAATCATATCATAGATTGTGTGGACTCTACAGATGAATATTGTGGTAAAGTATATTATCAAAATTATTGTAAAAGATTGTCGTCTTTACCTTGATTGAAATACTAATGAATTTGGCTTTTTTTGGATTTAAGTCACGCCGGTATTGAAAATTGCCTTATTCCATTGCTAAAAGAAGATTTTTGCGCCACTTTGGGTTATTACAGTTGCACTTAAGTAGATTCACCTACACTCCGTAAAGCTGGTTAGCTTTCTCAGACAACATAAACAATTTTACATAAAAATGGTCACATTTCAGTAAAGTTTCTTCACAAATTAATTTTTTAACTTCATCAAGTGAATTTAATTTGTAATCATGCATTTGAAATTCACGATTCTTTTTAAAACAATGCTGCATTTACTATGTAGTAAAACATCTTCTTTTCTCTTCAGTTTAATTTAAAATTATATTTTATTTGCTAAAGCGTATTATATCCTGAAGATTCTTTGGACCGAGATTTGGAAATGACAAACGATGAATCAGGGCCTTTCTACATTCAACATTTTATGCGTATATTGAAACATCAGCATTTTGTATTTGCTGTCATTGATATTTTAAAAATACCTTCTCATAAATTACAGATTTTGGAGAATGTCAGTCCAATGAATATGAATGTGACAATGGTGAATGTATTAAAAATGACAAGAAATGTGACGGATTCTCACATTGTATTGATAATAGTGACGAAAACAACTGCGGTATTATCTTAAATCTTAATGTTGTTCGAATATATAATATTTGTAAAAGGACTTTTTATGGATTTTATATTATATTACATTTTTATATTTTAACATCTTTTCAAGATGTATTACTGGTATCATTAATTGTTAACATTTCTGTTTCATTTAGTATTTCCTGAACAAAGACTTTTACGGAATGTAACAAAATATGATTTTTTTTCAGTTAAGCAAATTTTAATAATTTATTCATTCATTTATTCAATTTGACCAATTTTCATAATTGCTTATCCTAACGTTTTAAGCAAATCCATTTTCAATTTTTAATATTCTTATGACGGATTCTCACATTGTTTGATAATAGTGACGAAAACAACTGCGGTATTATCTTAATGTTGTTCGAATATATAATATTTGGAAAGGGACTTTTTATGGACTTTATATTATATTACATTTTTATATTTTTACATCTTTTCAAGATGTATTACTGTTATCATTAATTGTTAACATTTCTGTTTCATTTAGTATTTCTTGAACAAAGAATTTAACTTAACGGAATGATACAAAATATGATTTTTTTCAGTTAAGCAAATTTTAATAATTTATTCATTTATTTATTTAATCAATTTGACCAATTTTCAGAATTGCTTATTCTCACGTATTTAGCAAATCCATTTTCAAATTTAAATATTCTTATGTATACATATTTTATAATTATATTCTTATGCATTCACTAAGACCAATATTTTTTTTGTTTCTATCCTCATGTATTTGCCAAGCCAATTTTATTCGTATATATATTTATTTCAAGTTGGCAAATTAAAAAGTTAATATCCTCACGCAACTCATAAATTCAATTTCAATATTTTATATCTTCATGATTTCAATCAGGCTGTATTTAATGTCTTATATTATCATGCATTGCGGTAAGGCCAACTTGAATATATAGTTTGTGTTTTAATATTTACTTCGTCCTGTTTTATATTCTTGCGCTATCACGTTGATCCTTTTCGAATATTTGATTTGTACTTATGATATCACAATTTGTTTGAATTTAACAAAACGATTTATAAATCATTTCTTTCTTAAACTTATATTGTTTCAACGCTAAAGATTTCAATGAACACGAATTCTTATTATCAGAATCATGTAATATCGCCAAAGCATTTCATTGCGACGTTGTGAAATGCGTAGATAACCGTTTGATATGTGACACCTATACCGACTGTGACGATGGCAGTGATGAATCCAATTGCTACAACAAAGGTTTTACATCATGTCAAGATGTTTGGAATGCAGGTTACCGACAGACAGGAACCTATCTGATACGTATGTTAACACTTATCAATACATACAAATATATTACTTTCGCATTGTATCCTAATGGGTGACTTTTCGGTGATCCTGCGTGGTCAGATGCATTGTGCTCAAATGTTTGACTTCCCGGTGCTCCTGCGAGGTCTGATATTATCAAGGGTTGCGCTCAGTGAAATTTGCTTTCCCTTATGGATCTTTATTGACATTTATTTACAAAACATTGTTTGTAGTCTGTTTTTGAATTTCATGATTCGTTATAAAACAATGCTTCATTTGATCATTTGCATCTGCAACGATTGCATTAACAGTCTGTTTAATGTTTCATTTATGGTTATGAGTGAAAATAAGAAACGGTGTAAAAATTGAAATGCATGGTAATACTTGATATTGTAGTTAGAACTTGTCAACTGAAAAATCAACAATATTTATTAATATAGGTTGAAATATGTCCCTATTACAAATGTGAAAAACTGTTTTCACGATTGTGGTATGTATATGATTGTAATCTAGATAGTATCATATATAAAACTATATATTTCAGATAACATTGAAGTTAAATGCGACTTTGATACAGTGTTATCTAAGGGTAAAATGCATCTCTACTTCATAAATAGAGATATATACTGGACATCACCTCACCCCCGGCTCCCTCAGTATTCCAATAGAGGATATACATATTATAGAGTAGGACACGAAACAGAAGACCTTAGAAACAGAAGAAATCTTAAATATAAATCGAGACTCATGTATCATGCAGGTAGATATTATACAAGTTAAAGAATATCATAAAAGATATATAAAAATAAATGAAGGCATCTAAGAAGAAAATACTTTAATTGACATTATTTTGTTTACCTCTTCAGTCTAGGAAATACTTACAATTTTGAAACATTTATATCTAGTATATTTGTGCTGAAGATTAAAGACTGCTTAATCAGGTGCAGCGGGGCTCATGAGAGATTATGAAACTTTGATTGTATCTCGTCAACAGACATTGTTGAACCAAGTCTTTTATTGTCACCCTTTGATTTTGCTTTAGAAGATCTTACGGATACTTCCATCCTAGAATTCAATTTGAAAATCTTGATTGTGGCGCCGTCAGGTAAAATTATATAAGATTATATGAAATACGAATGCATAGAAAGTGGTGAACAAACATCAAAAATGAAAGCGCTACATGTCTCGTATGATCCGTGCCGTCTG
Organism: Ruditapes philippinarum; assembly: GCF_026571515.1. NCBI lineage: Eukaryota > Metazoa > Mollusca > Bivalvia > Venerida > Veneridae > Ruditapes > Ruditapes philippinarum. The sequence goes on from NW_026860036.1 coordinate 9,689, forward strand.
TTTACTTCTGCATTGATCGTTTTTCAGTCGTTATGTTGTTGTTGTTGTTTATTTTTAATTTTCTCTAAAATGATGAAGCTTTTGTTCAGTGTGACAGTTTGGCATGTCTATTTAATATATGATGCGACATGCTTTAGCAGTGTGTGTAAGAAACTCTCGTTATACAAGTTTCGACCAAAAAAAAACGGGTCATACCTGCAGAGCGTCTCCTATGAATTATTAGAATTACAATAATACACGTTTGTTACGTCGATTTTTATTGGATAAGTATGGCATATAAAAGTTTTAAATTCACAGCTGCTGTCAATTTATGAAGACATTTTACTTTTTTCTCAAAAAAGGAAGTTTCTTGTATTATAAATCGTTATAAATATTCCTCACAAGTTGTATGACCGTATGTAAACGGTCGTTTGTAATATAACCCTTGCCTTGTAGCTCAAAAAACTGTTTATATGGGGCCATATAACCTGTCAAGAATCTTTATAACTAATATTATATCTTTTCACCAGGCAATTCAGGAATGTAGCCCGGTGCATTTGTCCATCATTGAGTTCGATGAAGACTTTTACACAGAAGAAATTGGCCAGTGTCTTACTGACGAATATGCGTATTTTTGTCTAGCGGGTTGTTCGTAAGTTCGTTTTATGTCTAATTTAGTTTCAGTTGTATAGATAAGAATGAATAATAAAGTAAATTAAACTGAATAATTTGTAAAGATATACTATGCTTAATTCGATAATTGAATGCACGTATAATTGCTTTGCAGCCCCTTGGGAAATGTTTAATTAACATCCTTTGAGGACACATAAAAAAGAAATAAATACGTTTTAAATTCTACATGCTTAACCTTAGCTTAGTATGAATACCAGTGTCATAAAAAACTGACATTTCTTTATAGATAAGGCCATATAAATTTGACCAATAATAGGGAATAAAACTTACCAAACATACTTTATGCATTCTCCTCTTCAAATTATACATTTTAAATTTGAATTTCCTAGATTTCAATAAATTTCTGCAATAAAAGTATATAAGCCAAAGATGAGCATAGTATATCTTTAACAAACCAATCAGTCAAATCCTTTGTTATGTTTAATGGTGATATGTGATAAGTAATTTGTATATTTCCATTCCATTGAAATCGAGTGTTTTGACAAAAAGTTAATATAAAAGCTGATATAGTCAGACAAAAACCTAAACTGACATATTTCATCTTTTCGTTACTCTTAAATGTGTCTGTTTAAAAAAATCTAGATTTTTCTCATATAACATGGACCCCCCTTGTTATTGTTTCAGCCAACAAAAATGTATGATAATGTAACAATATAAAAAAGGAAATATCAAGAATCATATGATACCGTTTTTCTTGTTTTTAAACAAGCACAAAATGCGAAAAAACGTTGTAAAATACTATTTCATTGGTTAGTTTAAACATTGTTTATTGTATTAAATACATGTTACAAACATTTTATACAAATGATGGGTATATATCAAAATGCAAATGGGTTGGGCAACAAGTTCTTACAACATTAGATTAAGCCCTTCCCAGAAATTAATATTAAAGAAAAAATACTATCAAAGCAACAATGATTACTTTTAACATGTATTTAAACTTCAAAATATGTATTTGATTTTTACAAGTTCATTTATTCATTAAAAGTTAATGTACAATTTTGATTTTTGATGTGCTATCTATCCACAGGTTGCCATCCTAATCTCACTTTAGTTTTTAAAATAGTTGAACTGTAGTTTGGTTTTTGGGGAATGGTGGTTAGTGAATGTTTGTTATTTAAGTAAGTTAGATTAGAGCAAATAAGATTAGAGCAAATGAACCAATATAAATTACAAATTTTAGAATAAAAACAAGATGAAAAATCAAATATTAGTAAATCTAATTAGCTAAAGCCTTTAACTTTAAAAAGTACGTCCATCTGTTTATAATGCCGCCATAATGGTCATGTATCGTGGTGCAAATGTTCAATTTTATAATAGAATTATGATAATCATATTGTTTACTGCAGAAGACACTGGGTGAGAAGTTATTACGACCAGATTTCGTACTTTAGTAAACCTGTATTCACGATGCATCTCTCTCAATACGGAAAATACATTGACTCGTACACGAAACATTACGAGCTTTTACCATGGCCGACCAAGTGTTCGTATGGTATGCAATATTTTAGATCAGTTCAAGATGTTATTTCATTCCGTACAGTTTAGCACTTTTTTCTGATTTTTTATTTTTGCTTTCACTTCCTCTTTCAGACGTTTCATACAACTTTTAATTGCAACAATATTTTTGTAGGCAAAACAAAACAGTATGAGTTGTACAACATGTACAACCTAAACACAGGCATAAAATCGAATTTATTTAGAACTCTAAAGAATGCGTTAAAATGTATATATAGTCTTGTAATGTCATTAAGCATAAAGGGCTAGACTAATTTCAGCGTTTATCTTTAAGTGTTTTGTAAAAAAAAATTTAACATTTAAATTCTCATATATTTATTACAGATTTTGAGGCTAAGGAAGATGTTCTTGTCTGTGAGACAGATGTCAAAGTGATTCCTAATTACCTTAAATGTGTGTACGACACTGACTCAGATGGAGTTATACTCGGGTGTAGATCCGCAAGCCATCTAAAAAATTGTGGTATGCAAATATTTATATCATTTTACTGTGGTCTACCAATATTTATATCATTTTACTGTGATATGCCAATATTTATATCAATTTACTGTGATATGCCACTATTTATATCATTTCACTGTGAAATTCCAATATTTATATCATTTTACTGTGATATTCCAATATTTATATCATATTACTGTGATATGCCAATATTTATATCATTTTACTGTGGTCAACCAATATCTATTTCATTTTAATGTGTTACGTCAAAATTATTGGTTCCCACTGTCGCTCGCCAATGGCGCCAAATGCGACAAAATATTAATTATGGCGCATAAAATCTTTAATTGGCGAATTTAACTTGCGCCAACGTAAGATAAAAACATCCGACAACTAGTACACTTAAATATAATAAGCGGCCGCGTCAAATTACATAAGCGGCCCAAATGTGAAAGGTCATGCGCTATTAGTTTGTTTATCAAACTGTATAATCAATTATGTCATCAATTGTGTGACACTTCGGGAACATGTGAAGATGAAAGTGTCAATGTGTTAATTGGAACAATTTACGTCTTTCATTCTCTGACTTGGAGCACTGATAATTACATGTGTGGTCAACAGGTGTTAGTAGCGTACAGAGTTCTAAGTGAAAGATCGTCCGTGATGTTGACAAACATTGAACTTTAGGTAAGTTGACTCGTCAACTCATTAAAAATAATTACAGTTTGAAATATTAAATTAATGACAATTAAAAGAATAATTTCACTAATGATTGATCTAAAGCCACTGTTTACTGCAATTTTAATATTTTCATATCTGAATGTAAAGTGCTTAAGTGTCTATTCAGTATTCACATGCAAACCCTATTAAAATAAACAATATTCTTCATTGTTAAAAATACTAAGTATCTATTTTACTTTTTTTTATTTTTAGATGAAGTCAATTTATAGTAATGTTGTTTTTTTTTTAATTTTGTATCTGTAGATGACCAGATTGTTGGGTAGAAGCTGGTAAAGATCTTGGCTCAGTCCAGCCAGTGAGAAGAACTGCTATAGGCAAACCACTGGAAAACAGGACCTCCCATGACTAACTTAACATGATGTTTTTGATTACATTTATGTTGTTATGTGTATTTATTTAAATGGAATTTGAAAACCACATAATACTATGTCTATATTTTAGATAATAAACATGTGCAGCTGTAATAAAATGAAATATTATAAATATGTGTTTGTAATCATAATGATATATAACTGCTAGCATATCTTAACAAAGATAGGCATGTCTCCCTTGCAGAATTATTGGCTCCAACTTTCGAGCAATTGGCTCCAACTTTTTCTGATTGGCGAATTTGGTGGCGCAAACTAATTTTGACCCAGAGGGAACCATTATTATTATTATTCGTAACATTTAAACGCGATATTTCAACATTCATATTATGTTGTATTGTGGCAGGACAGCATTGAACATTTTTAAATGTAGTTTGTAAACATTCGTATTGTTTTGCTTTTATCAATGTAAATATGCTGAAGGAATATCTTTATTCTGATACACAAATTGAGAATATGAGTTGGACTGTTTAAAATTCGAATAACACATAAATCAGCATAAAGAAGAATACTTGTTATTATGAGTAGTACATGTTTATACAACAGAAATATTGTACATGTGAGAAAAAGTAGTATCTTTATATCCATTAAATAAGATCATGACGATATATTATCGTAATATTAATTTTGTTTTTATAATACTACACTTAAAATGTTAGATAAATTTATTACGTTTCATTTTCGAAGAAATGTTTGAATGTCCAAATGGCACCATTAAATGTCCTGGAAGTTATTGTATACCACGACGGTTTCTATGCGATGGGCAATTTCAATGTCCTGGAAAACAGGATGAAGAAGATTGTGGTAAGCTATTTATGGTGTATTTTGAATATATATTAATTTTATCTTATATAAGACGGCTGATATTGCTTGACTTTTGACGTTTTCCGTTTTGGTTAAAATCCATATATGAGCAACACCATGACAAAACCATCATAATGGGTTTGCGACCAGCATGGATCCAGACCAGCCTGCGTATCCGCGCAGTCTGATCAGGATCCATGCTGTTCGCTATAACTTTCTCTACTTGTAATAGGGTTTGTAAACGAACATCATGGATCCAGATCAGACTGCACGGATTCGCAGGCTGGTCTGGATTCATGCTGGTCGCAAACCCGTTATGTTGGTTTTTCATGGAGCGGCTCATATGTATCATCTGGGGTTCTTTGTATGTATGTACGAGGGGTTATTAAAAAACTCGTGGACTTTCTTTGTTGTGTAAAATGAATCTTAGACATTAACTTGAAATTCTTACACTGCTTAGAAGAATCATAAGCAAATAAACACAGAACAATTCATGTAAGCAGCGTTTTAAATTACAACAATATTTAATTTTACATAAACACATGTCGGCGACAGCGGCGCATTCCAAAATGTTATTGACCTCAACGTCATAATAACTTTCAACATATGCTTCAACGTAACGCAATCAATGACCATTAGTGCATCTCATAGAAATGTCCATCACTAAATCTGCCACATAAACACTAATAATCTTGAAAAAAAATTCTATTCAAATGCTGAATTTTTTTCCAAATGTTTTTGTTTGTGCCATTCCCAAATTACAACAAAACTTTCTGATCGCGTGATTATTTTAATTTCTGTGTGTCCGTCATTTTCCCGTGATAAACAATATCGGCGTCTGGCGTTTCTAGCGATATCAACAAAACTTTATAGGAATGGCGTCTAAAACTTAAAGAAATACTTAAGGTAGACCATTGGTAATGGGAACCATAAGGTACTGTAAAATTGACAACATAGAACAGTTATATGTCTTCAAGGTCACCTGTATGCAACATTTAAATAAAATTATCGTGTGGTTTATGAGTTATGGATGTATTTCTGAACTACGACTTTGCCATTAGAAGGGCTTATTTTCAGAAATGAGGAAACTCTAAATAATCTGTACTATCATCATTATAAAAATGTTTTTCTATTGCCCAAACAAATAATAACATTCAGGTAACAAATTACACAAGCAAAATGTTTGTTTCTAAACAAAATGTTCTTAATATGTATAAAAATGTTACCATGGCCGCCCACTTTAAACACTTATTTTACCATTTCCGTATCTAAAATGGCTTATTCAAAATATTCCTAAAATTTATAATGAGGGGCTGTTTTCAAAGTTTTTTAAAAAAATTTGAAAGGTATATTGGTTGATCATGCGAAATATAAAATACTTTTATCGTGTAGTTTTCATTTTATTAAACTTTGAAAATATCTGTTATCATATTTGCTATAAATTTTGGCATTATTTAGCAAATAAATAAGGTCTACAATTGTTACATAATTTAAATCAAACCACTTTTTTCTTCCATAAAGGATCAGAGAGATACATAAATAATGTTCAAAAGAAAAAAAGAAAGAGAAAAAAATTGCCCCTTCTGGGGTTTTAACCCACGCCCCTCAATTTCAGTGTAGTTTGCAAGCAATTTTAGCCTATTTAAATATTCTTCAAAGTGGAGGTAATGCATTACCCATGGTCTACCTTAAAATACATCATGGAAGAAACATACAATGTTTAGCGGATTTTCTATGTTAATTATTAGTTTTTAGCGAAAAATATACGATGGCTGACTGCACTTTTCTATGTACAGTGCGCCAGGTGCCGTGTGTGTGCTATAAAATCATTATTTATTGACGCAGTTAACTGTTTTGATAATATTCTAAAATTTCATAAATAAGAATACATATTCACGTTCAAGAGATATTGAGAAAGTCTACGAATTTTTGGATAACCCCTTGTGTGTATGTATGTATGTATGTATGTATGTATGTATGTATTACATAATGAGGGTCCATCAGCCCGTTCAAACACTGTGAGAACGGACCCTTGGGGATCTTTGCAAGCGTCTGAAAAGTTTAATCAATTTGACAAATTTGTGATTTGCGAGCTATGTAATTGGCCAGATATATTCCCGCATTGTATAGAATAATGTTAGATATTGAATAAGCATTTTGATCTTCTAAGAGTAATTGTATTTATTCTTTATTTCATTTCTTATCATGGCATAACTGCATACCCTCGAAAACTAACACGCTAGCTAACGAATACAGATTTTATACACATTTATGAAACGAGCCAGTAAAATTTCATTACACTGTCAACTTGAAAATGTGCCGCCCTTGAAGCCATTATCGAAAATAATCTAATCAAAATAATCTGTTACCAAAATGTAAAACATATCGCGGTTTATTATCGGATTCTAGGTATGATTTGAAAAAAGTTTTAAAATGAAATGGGTGTGTTTTAGGTTGTTTGAAGGAGGAAAATGAAGTTATCATTCTTTTAAGTGAAAGCTTTCTCACTGATAACACTGAAGTTATTCATGGATTTGCTAAACAACTTTGTAACGGTGTCAACATTGTCAGGTTGCTAAGCTACACGTCGTCTACCCCATTAATTGGCTTTGGTATAGAAACAAAACTGTTGAAGATAAACGACAAACTAATTCAAACATTTACAAACGTTGACAATGACGAAGTTTGCCAGTATAAAATCATGGCTGATGTTTTGTTGAGTTCAATTAAATATTCCGATACAAATAAACAAGGATTTATATTCTTCGAAACCGATAGTGATGCTGAAGGAATTGCAAAATCATTATTTATATTGAATGAGGGGACCAATTCGTCAAATATTCATAAATACCGTATCCTAAAAACATCAAATAGTCTGACAGAATTCAAGAGCAAATTCAACAATGTAGCTGATATTGCTGTTCCGAGGTGGAACGTGATAAGATTTATTGGAGCCTCCTTCTTTCCAGAATTATGCAAAGGTAGGTTTTTTATATGACTCTTTATGATTATAATGAAAATTCTATTATAATAACAATTTAATCAAATCATGATAGATACTAATATTTCCTCCAATATTTGAAGAACTGAACAAACTCTAACAGCAAGTACATATTATGTTACAATAAAGAAGTTCGTGTCATCTAAACATAAGCAATTTACATAGCAAACTAAAAGTGACTGTACAGCTTTTTGAGTAAGAGTCCTAGACAAAACAAAACTCTAGAAGCTACTCTTTGGTGATTGATTGATGATATATAGTTCACTTAAATACAACACATGTGTAATATACGAAACGTTACACAAATAATCTACAATTGGATTGGTTTAATTATAATGACAACTTTGAGATCATGGAAAAAATAGTTTTTATTTCAATAAACTCCAAATGAAATACAGTAATCCTGATATTTTTATTAAAAAAACATCAGCATAGTATCACTTAAACCTATCAAGTTTCTAACTTGGGCATGTTTCTTGGACTCACTTCTGTGCTTAATCAGGTATACGTTGTAGACAGGTCAAAAATAATACACGTAGATAAGTACACCTTAAGTAATGGATGCATTACTTTGAATGTACCTGTATTGTGTTTTAGGATAAATCTTGTCGGTTTGTATTTATGTGTTTAATATTACTTAAAACTTTATTTATTCAATAAATTGTAAATGAACAACATTTACACGCATTTCACGATATGGAAAATGAGTCTAGATTGGAAAACAATTAAAACAATCAATGAAATAATACAGTTTTCATGAATACGTTTATGATATGTAAGATAAGGTATCTTATAATTCTATTGTAGAATTGCCATATGTATTAAATTGACATATTTTACCTGCAAAGACAAGTCTCCCTAGATTGTTCCATGTTTAATGTGTGTTTAAATGCAATGCATATAAAAGAGATTCGAATAAAATAAACCAATAATAATAAAAGTAATTTAAACGCTTACTTGTAGACTAAACATAAATAAAAAAGTGTTAGTTGATATATGAGTCATCCTAGCGAAAGTTATATTAAATAATTTTAACTCATTTTTGTAATTTAAGTCGCTGCAACAGAGTATTGTTCAAATGGATTTAAGTGTTCTTCGAGCAAGATTTGTGTACCCTTGGATCAGATATGTGACGGACAAAGACATTGTCCTTATGGCGACGACGAACTGCTTTGTGGTTTCAAGTGCCCACAAAACTGTGCCTGTGTCGGTTGGATAGTAGACTGTCGCAACAGCGATTTCGATATGGAAAAACTTAGCATGTTGCCATATCATACACGATATTTAGATCTCAGTTATAATAAGAATGTTAGTGAAATCTTAGAGGATTCGTACTTATTCATGAACCAACTTGTAAGATTGAACTTGTCATACTCTGGTTTAAGGGAACTATCAGGAAAAGCGTTCACTAATATTTACAATCTAAAGACACTTGATTTAAGTTATAATCTTTTTAGAATTATTCGCAGAAAGGTATTTCACGTTTTGCTACATTTGACATCTTTGAATTTACATGGCTGTTCTGAAATAACCACAATAGAAGCGGGTGCGTTCGAAGGTCTTATTTACATACGGAGTATACAATTAAAAGGTACAAAAAGATTACCAAAATATCCGCTAATACCTTTTCTGGTTTATCTCTCAAACATCTAGATATTTCTAGTAGCAAGATCGCAGAAATTGCCGATTTCGCCTTCGATGATCTTTCTGTTGAGGAAATCGACTTTAATAACAATGACATCAAACATTTAAATAGAAAGATATTTGCCGGTGTTCGTGATTTGAAAAAATTGAAGGCTTCTGCCTACAAATTTTGTTGCATCAGGCCAACATACCTACTTGAAGACGATTGTTACCCACGGAAAGACGAGTTCTCGTCCTGTGAAGATTTAATGCGATTGTCAGGTTTGCAGACGATGCTTTGGTTGGTTGGTTTTTCCGCTCTGATCGGTAACTTCTTCTCTATCCTGTATAGACTTGTATGTGACAGAGAGCGGCTGAAAATAGCATATGGAATTTTCGTTACGAATTTGGCTGCAGCAGATTTTCTGATGGGAATTTATCTTATCATCATCGCTATTGCAGATGCTGTTTACAGAAAGCGGTAATATAATATAGCAAATTAAGTTGTGATAAATGGAAAGAATTATATTTTCTTTACAGGATTAAGGTATTGAGATGTTAACAACCATATGTATGATAAATACTTAAATCTACTATATTTGTATATTTTCACGATTTCTTATAACAGTAAATATTGATATATCAAGTGCTTAATACATATCTAATAGTTTCATTATTATCCATTACAGACCGGCGAGATATGGTTCAAGTTGTAAATGTTTGGTTATTTTCATCCTAAATTTAGGGTATATTTGCGTGTGTGTTTTTACAGGTACATATACGAGGACGAGTACTGGAGGGGAAGCGGATGGTGCACATTTGCTGGTGTCCTTTCCACAGTGTCCTCTGAAGCAAGTGTCCTTTTTCTTTGCCTAATTACACTTGACAGACTTTTAGTTATAAAATTTCCTTTCGGTCAAAAGAGATTTGATTTGCTTAAGGCTCAATCATGCTCGATTTTTGCATGGGGTTTTGCATTTGTTATAGCTCTGATACCAGTTGTTTACGAAGGCTATTTTCAAAATCAATTTTACTCAAGATCTGGGGTTTGCATTGCTCTACCATTGACGAGAGATCGACCGCCTGGCTGGATTTATTCCATATTAATTTTTGTTGGTTTAAATTTCATTACGTTTACGCTGGTTGCATTTGGTCAGATCTCCATTTTCATGGAGGTTAAGAAATCAAGTTCAAGTATGCAGAAAATGCACTCTGGAAGGAGGAGGGATTTGATTGTTGCAAGAAATCTTCTTCTCGTCGTTACCACGGACTTTTTGTGTTGGTTTCCAATTGGTGTTATGGGTATGTAAACTTGTGATTTCGCTATATTGATGAATTAATCGTTTCTTAATACACAATGGTTACAAATTTAAAGGATCATTAAACTTCAGAAATGTTGTTTTTACTTTTACTTTACAAAACCTTTTTTTATCGTTGTGTTCCAAACAATCAGTACAGTTAGTATTATACAAATGTCACATTTAGTGTCATTTACTTCACGTGGTATATCAAAAGTTCTAAATTAATGGATACAAGACGATATAACACATAGTGCACTATGATTAATTTTGAACATGTTTGAGGTAAAAAGTCAGAAAAGTATAACACGTGCAATTGCATCTCTTTGAGTTAATATCTAGTATAATATTTACCTTAGTACATATTATGTATCTTAAAATAGGTATAAAATGGCACTGAATGGTCACGTGATCTCGGGTGATGTTTATGCATGGTCGGCCGTGTTTATTTTACCAATCAACTCTGCCCTGAATCCAATATTGTATACAGTGACTGCCATATTAGGAAAATCGGTAATAACTTTTTTCTCCCTCCTTTATTACTTTTTGCAATTAGTGCGCTTTACTTTAAAAGCTATTTTGTATATGATAAATTTTGATGAAGATGCAAAATCTCAAACATGTTGCCGTAGTGTTGGTTTTATTTTCATTTCTTTTTAAGTACTCGATGTTTGTGTTTCTTTACAGAAATCAACCTGAAAACATTTATTCGTTTACTTTAATTTTGCTGATGAGAAAACCTTTGTTAAGAATGATGAGTTTAGACAAAATGGTAGTTTATTATGGAGACTTATGTTTTATGCAGTTATTTCAAAACAATAAAAACAATAATAATAAAGAGCACACGGCCCTATGGGCCTATAGGTCAATTTGATCACCGTTTTAATGTTTGTTCAACCTTAAAATAATCAATTAAAATTAATGACCCAATAATAAGTTCTCCTATTTACTTATATGGAGACGAACATTTTATGTCTTTAACACACTACTATTGGCTTATACATGATATAATGCGTTCCTATTGACCGAATCAGTAACCTAATGGGCCTTTGGAATATAATCTGCAAAAACGCAACATATTTTCAAGCTGATAAGAGCAATGATAAAGCAATATAAACTTGTCAAAACAAAATGCTCACATTTTGTATAGTCATTAAATATTTGTAACGTGCATTTCCTTACAGAACTTTAATCCTAGCTCAGAGGAACAGACGCGTTCAGAATTATCAAAAGGTTAGTTCGAATTTATCTAGATTGCAAAAGAAAAAAGTTTCCCCACTGTACTTTTAAATAGTATCTGTTGACCTGATCACCTGCACGGGAGATTTTGTCTATACATTTGTATCTCTAAATAAAATATACTGTTTGAAATTATATATCCAGTTAAATGCAAAGAAAAAGAAATCGAAGACTGATTTAATGCAATTATAACAAGTTTAAATGACAGAGTGTCATCATATGTTCAAAAATGATTATACATATAGTAGTTAAGTACTTTTTATTTCAATTAGATTATTTGTTTGTTTCTTTGTTAATATGTTCGTTTGCATTTATTTTCATCAATGCATCAGAACTTGGCAATTACATCAAGGAGTATCGAAGCATCAGCCGGAACTTCAGCGTTCGCGATGCCCTCAAACTTAAATACATATCTGTCGGGGAACTCGTAAACAGTGATATGACGGTGTCGGCCTCTGTCACTCTCAAGTTAACATACGAATTGTTTCGTTCTCTTGACGTGCTTCAAAGAGCTTTTCTGTTCATTGGAAACCTTGATAAGGATACAGTGTGTGTCAGGACCAGAAATGGGAAGGTATTTTGTATTTTTAATACTTACATGTATAAACATTGTAAACCATCTTTTCTTACTTTGTTATCCCCCGCCTTTTCAAAGAAAAAAGGGGGATATAGAAATAAGCTCCGTCCGTCTGTCCGTCCGTCCGTCTGTCTGTCCGTCCGTCCGTCACACTTTCGTGTCCGGTTCATAACTTGTCATTTATGAAAGGAATTTGAAATAACTTGACACAAATGTTTATTATAATAAGACAATGTGTCATGCGCCACAACCTGACTCCTACCTCCAGGGTCAAGGTCACACTTGCTCATTCAAGGTCAGCATTGCCTGTTTGAGGGTATATGTCGTGTCCGGTCCATAACTTTCTTATCTATGAAGGGATTTTGTAAATACTTGCCATAATTGTTCACAATAATCGGATAATGTGTCATGCGCAAAAACCAGTCACCTACCTCCAAGGTCAAGGTCACACTTGGAGGTCAAATACTTACATAGTCTGTTACAGGGTATATTTTGTGTCCGGTCCATAACTTTTTCATAGAACAAAGGATTTTGAAAAAACTTCGCACAAAAAGTCACTATGATAAGAGGATGTGTCATGCGCAACACCTGCATCCCTACCTCCAAGGTCAAGGTCACACTTAGAGGTAAAAAATTAACATAGTCTGTTATAGGGTATATTTTGTGTCGGATCTAGAACTTCTTCATAGTTAAAGGGAGTTTGAAATAACTTGGCACAAATAGGCACAATAATTAGACGATCTGTCAAGTACAACACCTGCACCCTTACCTCCAAGGTCAAAGTCACACTTAGATGTCAAAGGCTAACAGAGTCTGTTATTTGGTATATTTTGTGTCCCGTCCATTACTTCTTCATAGATTAAAGGATTTTGAAAATACGTGGCACAGATAGTCACATTGATTAGATAATAAGTCATGCATTTGTGTCCCTACCTCCAAGATCAAGGTCAAAGATATACTTAGTCTGTTATAGGGTATATTTTGTGTCCAATCTATAACTTCTTCATAAATCAAGGGATTTTGAAAATACTTGGCACAAATAGTCTCAATAATAAGACGTTATGTCATTTACAACACCTGCTCCCCTACCTCCAAGGTCAAGGTCACACTTAGAGGTCAAAGCTTAACATGATATATTTTTAAATTTGGTGTTTCATTTTATTTTTTTAACAAATTTATTGTTACATTTGCAGATCTAGCATTGATCATAATTTTGGACTGAATGTCCTGTGATCCATACCTCAATCTTTAGAAATAGCACAATTTTATGCTTCATATAAAACTTCCCGAGTGGGACTTGCGACAAACTTGTTACAAAATTCTGTTTATAATAGCTCCTGGTAGACAATTCCTTCATTAGAAAATTCTTATCAGAAATACCCTAACCTCAAAAATATTACCTCCTCACTTTCAATTCGATGTTTAGACTTAATATTTGAATAATTGTTTCAATCTTGTGCCCACATGATTTCGTGCAGTCTTGGATGTGATTAGTAAGCATGACTAATGCCCAAATAGTTTAACTTACAACAACTGACGATGTTAAAAACGAATGGCTGCCAACTCTGTAGAACGTATAAAAACCCCGGCCGCTATCTTTTTCTTACTTTTTCAACCATCTTATCTTAACTATATGAACTTAATCACGTTGTTGACAGCTTCCCCCAACGTACACAAATGGCTTATGATTAGAGTTTTTCTTATGCTTTGTTAGTATAAATAGTGCACATTTTATAGAGTATTGATCAGGGATGGGTACCATTATTTTTAAAAGTAATTAATTAATTACAATTAAAATGGAAATTGAAACTTCCCAATTACATTACAATTACATGAATTTTCGCATTGTAATTAATTAATTACAATTAAATTTGAAAAAAAAATTAATTACAATTAATTATTTTCTAGTTTAACTGCTTTAATATGAAATAATATAGTTACAAAACACACCAGATACAGAAAAAAATTATTTTCACTTTTAAAACAATAAATCAAACTCATCAGTCTGTTTTCTGTTCACAATGCCTTGTTATCCCCCGCCGAAAAGGCGGCGGGGATATAGTAATAGTCTCCGTCCGTCCGTCTGTCCTTCCGTCCGTCCTTCCGTCCGACATTTTTGTCCTAAGCATATCTCAAAATTTTTTGAGTTATTGCCCTTTGTCATTTTTCAAAATTAATTTTTTGTCCAGAGCATAGCTCAAAATGCCTTTGAGATATCAACATGAAACGTCATAGGTGAATAGATCTACCTCAGGAGGTGTGCAGTGCACAAGATTGATAACTCTACCTTTCATAATTTTTGAGTTATTGCCCTTTGTTATGTTTCATACTTAATTTTTCACCTGAGTGGAGCATAACTCAAAAAGTGTTTGAGATGTCAACATGAAATGTCATAGGTGGATAGATCTTATTAAGGAGGAATGCTGTGCGCAAGAATGATAACTCTTCGCTATATAATTTTTGAGTTATTGTCCTTTGTTATTTTTCATACTATTTTGTCCGGAGCTTATCTCAAAAAATATTTGAGGTATCAACTTGAAACATCATAGGTGGATAGATTTTAATGAGGAGGGGTGCATCACACAAGAATGATAACCTAACCTGCATTATTTTTCAGTTATTGCCCTTTGTTATTTTATGCCATCAGTATTCTCATAGGTTTCAAATCTGTAATTACTTCAGCCATCTGTTTTCATTGCCAAAAGACCTAGTAAAATTTAATTATTCTGCTCTACATATACATTCTTCCAATGAGCAAACACAATCGGCGGGGGATGGCCATGTTGACATGGCTCTTGTTACATTTAACAAACATGAGAGCTTCAAAGTTTTTGTCGCTCATATTACATCGATCAGAACGTAAAACTTTGCTTGCGATAGAAAACAGTCTATCCGCGGTGCAGATGAGGCTGGTTGAGCCATATATTGAATTGCAAGCTTGGACATTGTTGGCAGGAGAATTCATCCTGCCTGCTTAAATGACTGTAACAATATGGTGTTGAAACTATTTAGTAGAAAAATTGCAAGATGAGTGAATATTTTTGTGAGCCCTTGATGGATACGTTTTACTTCAGGCAAGTTTTAATCTTAACAATAGTCACCAACTAACACTTGCCAGTATATACCTTAGGCTATATCAATCATGACAATACCCATAAAAAGCTACCTGTATTAAAATCATTGACAGCTGATTATCAATTATCACTTCTTGGAATATTATCTATATCTGACAATACAGGTGAAAAAGTATGCAGTTTACCTAAATCAGATCAATGGTTAATGTGCACAGAATTCAGATTAATTGAATTTAATTGAAATTAATTGACAATAAAATGAAGAATTTCACAAAGTAATTAATTAATTACAATTAAAGTAATTGAGTTTTGGCTCAATTAACAAATATTTTTTATTATATGATTTTTCATACTTAATTGTAATTAATCAAATTATAATTGTAATTTTACCCATCCCTGATATTGATATACACTAAAGTATTATTTTCAGGTATTAGGAGATATCCTCATTAAAGTAGACACAAGACCAGCGGCCAAGAATGAAGACCTACAAAATGATATCTTTCAAGCAGGACGCCTCATTTATATCATAGTTTACAAGGTCATCAGACGAAATGAAAACATGTAATTGAAACTTAATTATCCCACTTATTACGTAGTGGTTCGTACGTTTTAAAATCAAACTTTTTAACGTAACTGTTTCGTTCATTGCTGTTGTTTCAAATATCAATGTTTTGTTTTATTTTATTAATTTTTAATATTATTATTAATTTATGTATATATTATTTTTAATATTTAGGGAATGCCATTAAATGATTCCCTGTAGTTTCTATTATTAAACATTTTTATATGAACATAGTGCGCATGCGTCGGATTGCTAACAGCTGATTTCCGTAGCTCTCATAAAAAACTCTGTAAACACTATGTGTTTCGGACTGTTACTGCATTTCTGCTGCTGTTCAGAACGTTGAATGAAGAAATCTAATGAAATTCATTCATCCATTGTTAAATTAACAACCCAAAGTATAGTCACAGGTATCTATTCTGTCAAAAAATTTTCCCGCCAGACCAAACCTTGACCTTTATTGTCCAACTTCCGTGGGGGAGAAAAAGGTAAACAATATTGTTTGTAGTATTTTATATCCCTTCTTTTTCTCTCGACATTACTTTATATGGTGAATGTACCAGATAATTTCATCAGAACAACATTACCCTACATCCTAGGCCCTCCATCCTGCCAAACGCAATGTCGCCCGTCAAAAATCTCCCTCGTGTGGAATTATTGTAGGCAACCTGAAAAACTTAGGTTTAGACGTACCCCCAAATTCCCACCAAAATTCATAGAAGTAAGACCTTATCACATCTAGTCATACTACTGCTGTCTATTTCATGCGATGTTGAACGGAACCCTGCCCCGGATTATCCTTGTGGAAGCTGTGGGGCTGAGGTCAAAAATTCTGACCATTGCTGTTGAATGTGATAATTGCTGTATGTGGTTCCACATACAATGTCAAGGGTTGAACAGCACATGGTACCAAGATCTAACCAATAGCAATACATCCTTTGCATGGACATGTACAATATGTGATGAATCAAAATCTCTCGAATCATTTTCAAGCATCCCTCAATCTCATCACATAAACAGCTTTCTCACCTCTAGTAGATGAAAATACAGATACACCAAGCTCTATAAATCCCAAAAATCCAAAACAAAAACAAATTGATTATGTATCCAAAACTGAAAAATTATATGCATAAACTGCCAGTCAATAGTCAACAAAAAAACATGAATTTCAAAATTTATTAATAGATCAAAACCCAGATATTGTTACAGCCACAGAGTCATGGCTAAATAAAGAACACTATACAGTGAAATTTTCCCACCTAACTCGGCTACACAGTTTTTCGCCGTGACAGACTCAAAGGTAAGGCGGTGGAGTGTTTATCCTTGCTTAAAAACAACCTCCTACCAAGTGAACAACCAAAACTGAACACCGATTGTGAAATAATATG
The DNA here is from genome assembly GCF_026571515.1 of Ruditapes philippinarum. Taxonomy (NCBI): domain Eukaryota; kingdom Metazoa; phylum Mollusca; class Bivalvia; order Venerida; family Veneridae; genus Ruditapes; species Ruditapes philippinarum. The sequence goes on from NW_026860036.1 coordinate 26,998, forward strand.
GATGAAAATAGAAATCAAAGGTAGTAAGTCACTTCTTTCTGGCATCTTATTACAAACCACACGAACTTGATATGAATAGTATCTTAGAATTGAAAAATCCCTTGAACTTGTGCGTAACTTAAAAGGTACAAAGTTAAATCCTTGGCGATTTTAACCTCCCAAAAATTAAATTGGGACTCTGAACATACACCATATCTTAAAGAAGGGCTTAAACACAAGTCCTGTGTATGATAAATTCCTGAACATCATTGATGATCATAACCTCGTACAAAATGGTCAATGAAAGTACACGAAATGACAATATTTCTTGATCTATTTGCTCATTTCAAACCACACTCTTGTTAACAATGTCAAGGTCATACCCTGGCATATCAGATCATGACATCATATCCACAGAAATATCTTCTAGGCCTACCCTCCTCAAACAAAAACCTCGTACTTGCACCTTGTATAAAAAGGCAAAATGGACTGAGTTGAAAACCTTCATTAAAACCTCAACATCTGAAATACTTCAAAAAGCTGAATCTTTGTCTGTTGAAGAACTTTGGTCGCAGTTCAAACACACACTTGAGATGGCATATCAAAATTCATACCCACTAAAAGAATTACAGGCTAAACCATCTTTGCCCTGGATAACAAAATCCATTAAAAAATTAATTCATATAAAAGAGATCAGCTCTATAAAAATATAAAAAAACCAAAAAACAAATAAAAATAAATCTGATCATGATCAATGGCTAAAATTTAAAAATTTGAAATCGCAAATAAAAGCTAGAATTAAACAATCATATGAATCTTACTTAGAAAACATCCTGAACCTTGCAGATGATGATGATGAAAACTAATACACAAAGTAAAGTTTTGTACCAAAAAAACTATACTCACTTATAAAAAACTCTAAACAAGATTCACAAAGTGTGTCTCCATTTTAAAAGATCAAAAGTCAGGTTCTCTCAAAATTAATAACACTGAAAAAAGCAAACATTCTTAACAAACAATTTCAATCAGTTTCTCTCACCAATTATACCACTCACACTTAAAGATCAATGTATACAAAAACTGAGACTCATGGATCCAGAAAGTATTGTCAGTACCCCACAAATGAATGACATCATCATCGGTAGGGCAGGTGTACTAAAGCTCCTCGCAACCTCAATGCCAACAAAGCTGCCGGCCCTGACAACATTAGACCAATTGTCCTGAAGGAGCTGAGAGAAAGAGATTGCTTGACATCGTTGCAGTTCTTTTCCAAAAATCCCTGACCACCGGTAATATTCCCAATGACTGGACCCGTGCAAAACGTATGCCCTGTCTACAAAAAAGGTGATACAAGTGATCCAGCAAACTATCGCCCAATTTCCTTACATGCATCCTCTGTAAAACACTCGAACATATAGTTGCCTCTCAACTATCCTCTCACTTTACCACCCACAACATACTCTTTGATCTTCAGCATGGATTCAGAGAAAGACGATCATGTGAGACACAACTCATTGAACTTACTGATTACTTTGTGAACAACCTTTCAAATGGCAAACAAACAGATCTTATACTTCTTGACTTCTCCAAAAGCTTTCGATAAAGTAAAACCATCTTAAAACTCTTAGATACCCTGCAAGAACATGGTGTTTGTCCTCAAATTTCTAAACTGGATACAGTCATTCCTTATTGCCCGTAGACAGACAGTAGTTGTGGAAAGTGACTGCTCATCTGAAAGTCCCAGTTACTCTGGAGTGCCCCAAGGCTCGGTCCTAGGGCCCCTCTGTTTCCTTCTATATATCAACAAGTTACCATCTTCTGTCCTCAAATCCCAAGTCAGATTATTTGCAGACAACACTGCTGTATACCTAAACCATCAATTCCTCCTCAGACCCCCCAACTCTCCAACATGATCTAGACAATATGGTTTTTGTGGGAGAAAGCAGTGGGAACAGGAGTTTAACCTTCAAAATGCCAAGTCATCCATATCACCAAAAATAAAACCCATAATTAAACACAAATATATGCTCCATGGCCAAATCCTAGAGTCTGTTACAAATTGCTAAAAATATCTCGGACTAGATCTATCTGCTGACCTTAAATTTAATACACAGTTATATCTCGAAATAACTTTTCCAATGCAAACAGATCCCTTGGCTTTATTAAAAGAAAGTCATCACTAAAAAATGAGAAAGTAAAAAACTAGCATACAAGTCCCTGGTCGCCCACAGGTTTAAAATGTCCTTATTTGGGGCTCCTTATACTAAAACCCAAATATTACAGAAGGGTTGAGATGATCCAGAGACGGGTCAATAAGAATGGCTTAAAAGGGAAATTTACTCCCCCACTCTAGTGTCACAAAGCCATTGCAGGAAGAACTGGGCTGGGCGATCCCTTGAACCATCGCAGACTGGACTGTAGACTGATAATTTTTTGAATAAATTATACCATTTAACCTAGGGTTGCCCCAACTTTAAATTCCCTACCACAACTTATGTTCAAACCCCACATTAGAATTAACCAGAACCCATATGCATCCCTTATCCCTACGTTCAAATACAGGTATCCTCCGATACCATAAGAACTCTTTCCCTTCCCTCATAGCATTATAACTATGGGAAATAAACTTCCTAGTAACATTTTGCCACCCCTGCCCAACCTGAGTCAGTTCAAACAGGCAGTGGTGGGTTTGCAGTACTAGTCTTACTCCCAGTGTTTTTAAACTATTTTATCTCTTATCATCTTGTTTCACTATTAACATTTTAACCATGACTAGAATACATTTTCAGTCTCACCTTCCAAGCATGTCAATGTTTGGACTTTTCTTTTTAGCTTTTCTCTTCACCTTTTACTAACAATCCGACGTGCACTAAATTCCTGCCTTTAACACTCGTAAGAGGGGTTGGCAGTATCCAGAGATAGATAGATAGATATGTATACATGAAAATCAAGTTGAAAATTTTAACACTTAGGTAACATTCTTTGAGAAAAAAATATATATACAAAGTGTGCATGTTTACAAGAAACATGTATTTTAAGAAATGTGTTACTTCATTAAGGTTTTCGTCTGTGCATGAGAATGAGTGTTTCATGCATGTCAACGGCTCCCATAACACGACAGGCTAATTATAAATAAGTGTATGATATGGTTAAATATTAAGAATCATTCGAATTTATGTTCGTTTTTCAGAGATAATTATTTTTCTACTACAGTCAGTAAATACTCAAGTATATAGTTGTTTTTTCTACCATAATTGCGTGTGTTTCATTTTCTGTAAAACAAACTGTTATTTCCATAGTATTTATGGCCAAAAATGTACAACAAACATTTGATATGATATAAAGTGCCCTTTTCTAAATCTTTTTATGCAAGAGAAACATTGACAGAGATTCTCACAAACTATGGTTTCAAAGTCTGTTCATTTATATGGTTTGAATGAAAATCATCCAAAAATTAGAATTTTACTGTTTCCGGAATTTGATAAGTGAGAAAATTCCTTTAATTTTCTTAAGTGTTAATGTTGTTTGTTAAACTATTACATTATCTTTATATTGTTTTGAATATAGTTAGTTTTGTTTTGTTCTTTTGTTTGTAATATTTCTTTTTCAGATTTAATCATTTGCGATTAATTAAATTATTTGTGTTTATTAAAGTCATGTGTCTATCTCAATCTGTATATCTAAATCTTACAATAAAGTACTGTCCTTGTCAACAGTTTCCGTTTTATTTTGTACCACAAACAACGTACTAATTTGCCTGGTACTTTTCAGTTTGTTTAACACTTTCATTGCTTGCTGAAACAGAATATAGACCACCCCATTCGGCACATAGTCTGCACTGTGTGGACTTTTGAATATATTTTTGGAAACAGTTTTATATCAATATATGCGGTCAATATGTCATTTTATAATGTCAATCTATCTTTATATGATTTGCAATTTTTAACGACATATTTACATTATATATTTCTTATTCTGACTCCATATAAGGATTTACATAATATATTAATAAATGCACATCGTATAATAAGGACACATTTACATCATATATTGTTAAGTTGACTCTATATAGGTTCCACATAATATAGTGTTATTTTGACTCTATATAAGGACGGTTCCACATAATATATTCGTAAATGCATATCATATTTGAAAGACTGACATCATATAATGACAGACTCACATAATAGACTGTTGTTATGACTCTATATAAAGATGGCTCCACATCATAAATTCACTAATGCACATCGTATCACGAAGATTGACATCATATAATGACACATTGACATCAAATATTTTAAAGTTGACTCTATATAAGGATGATTCTGCATAATATACTGGTATAATGACTGTATATAAGGATTGTTTCACATAATACATTGTAATATACTGAAAATGCACATCGTATATTGATATATTGACATAACATATAGAGACATTGACATCATATATTGTTGACTTTATATCAGAATCATTTCATATAATATATTCATAACTTCACATCTTATAATGACATACTTATATCACATAAGGACAGATTTTGTGATTTTGACCATATATAAGAATTGTTCCACATAATATATACAAAAATGCAAATCGTAAAATGATAGATTGACATCATATAAGGACACATTGACATTATATATTGTTCAGTTGAATTCATGTAAGGAGCTGCCCCATAATATTTTCATGAGTGCACATTGTATAAAGAAAAGTTGACTCAATATATTGCTATTTGGACATTCCAACGTTCAGTTTTGTAATTATAAAACATTCAAGGCTTTCCATACTGTTTGCTTTTCAGTCAATATTTTTCTTTCTAAAGATTTAGTGTAATTATGATTAAAGGCTTTTTCTAGAATGAAAGATGGACAATATACAGTTCAAACGCTAACGATTAAAGTCGATACTATCCAAAACAGATTTTGTAACGGACCCGTTGGTTGGCTCAAAATTCATAAGTTATTTTTAGCACCTATATACGAGACTGAGAAGCGTGGTACCTAGCGTTCATTTCGGTCTTCAAAAATTTGAAGAAGGTAGCATGTAAATTTTCAAATTATTTCGATTTCAATTTAATCTAGCTTTACTCAATGATAATATCTATTATAATATGTGGCCGATGTCGGAGCAAACATGAAACATATACATGTACTTTGATTTGTATCGATATTTCTTTTTCACCAGCCATTAAAAAAAATTTCGCACAACCTTATATAAATCATTAAAAACTATTTTTGTCTTCTTGTTTTTGTGTTGACACAATATCATTTAAGATATTCAGCGTGAAAAGACGTAACCCATGTAGTTTAGATATAAATTTTCCAGGCATCCATAATGTTCATCAAAGATGTTATATTTACGATCCTTGTAGATCGTTCAGCAAAACATAATTGCTGTGGGTTCACTTTTGTTGTACTTTAAGTTACTTCAGTTTCTTGTTTTTCTAGTATGCCGATTTAAATACTCTATAACCACCCTGAGGATGTGTTGCCTGCTTTTTAAATTAAACTTGTCTTTTGACGTTTTCTCTATGATATTCAAACTTCATAACCTCTGATTCCCTTTCAAAATTCCAGTCTATTGTTTTCTCGTTTAGGGCACACGAGACTTGGAGTCCATACGCCGGTTTAATGGAATGGCATAAACGTGTTACTCTGAAGTCCCCTTAAAAAACGCCCATTTTTCTGTTTTCATGATATTAATATTTTATGGAAGACTTGCCTCGTAACAAATCTTTTCAATTATCGTTTACAAATTCTAATTCAATATACATAACCTCAATATTTCTATGTAATGTTATCATTGAATGAGATCGTTTAGTATTCCCTTCAGTCCTCAATAATTATTTGTTTTTCAAACGATCTTAATGACTTTGTATGGTATAATTGATCTGCACAAATCTTTGAAAACCCAAGACTCGTTCATTTCGGTACTTTTGGTAATCACCTATCTTATCTGATATACATTATTCCCAAAGGACTTTTATATTTGTAAACATACCGACAATGATAACAACTGAAAATGAGTTTAATCCCAATCATCTGAGGTTGTTGAAAATAAGGTTTTTAAATTTAACGTTGTTGACGTTGCAGAACAAATACTTTTCCCGAAATACCTGACATTGCTAACGTTGCTTAAAATGCTTAAAACATTTCTTTTTTTTAATATCTGACGTGTTAACGTTGCTACTGCAATATCTGACGTTGCTGACACTAATCTTATTCTGAAATATCTGACAATGTTGACTTTGCTGACTAATGAAATCTATCAGTGGGTAAGATAGATAGGGAAATCCTAAACTGAGAGTGATAGGTTCCATTGCGAACGAGAAAGCAGAAAGTCGGGCCTTGTATGGTCGAATTGGGCTGACTTATTATTAATTTATTTCGACTATTTAAGAAATAATGTATCATCTCAAACAGTGATTTTATCCCTAAACAAAGGTCCTAACTCCACAGGTGATGTTGATATTGTGATCTGCCACACCCCACCCATTTTTATGAACTGTTGTTTTAAATAAACAGTGTAGTTATTAATAAAAACTCTTTTAACTAAGTTCAAAGTTTATCATAAAGTCAAAGAGATGCATTAACTTTATAATTCACGAGTAATTTTACCGTTAGATGCATTAATTATTCCTCTATTCAAAGAAGAACATTCTAACTTGTAACCATTGTATTGATATTCCGCCATTTTGTTTGCTTACAAATATGACGTCACACATTAGGTGATTTATGACATCATCATCTTGTGAAAAACTTTTCTTTACCTGTGGGGTACAAAGTGGGGTTACATTTAATTTATTAATCTTAAAATTTCATATCTCTACACATAATAACGGTATTTCACTTGTTTCATGTTTTTATTAATTCCAATAATTATTAGCTTAACGTAATATGTGTTTAAATATATTGTTCTATGTTGTATTTTTATCTTTGATGTAAGTTGTGGGAGGTGTAGGATCTGTAGGAAACCCTTTAGGAGCCTTTCCTACACTTTTCTTAAAGTTTCCCACAGTGTGGGACAGTGTAGGAATCTTGACTATAAAAGCGCAGTTTTCCTGTCGGAAGTCACTCCGCTCGATCAAAACATTAGAAGCAGAAGCTCATTCAGATATTATTTAGATATTATTTACAAGTTACATCTTTGGTAATTTTGATAGCATATTTTCTTAAATACTTAAAAGCATTATTAATAAAGATTTAAGTAATAATTTTTGTTCTAAAAGAGTATTTGTTGCATAAAGTTAAGCATAGAAACTTCAGAGTTCTTGGAAAGTTTAAACAGTTGTTTTGAAAAATTTATTTTGCAAAGAGCACATGAGTATAGTATATTAAAGATGAAATTTCCATTAAAGTAATATTTTTTTATTGTTAATTTTATTGTATTAAGTTGCCGACACCTCACAACGTACGCACACAGATTTATATTCATAAAGTTATTTTCGGTAAAGTCGATATTTGAAATACTAATTGATATGTTATTTTAACAGCCGTCACTGGTACAGATATACATCATTTTACCGAAGTAATATAAATTCGGATATATATAAATTATATACATTGTTGTTAATACTATTCAAGTAGCAGGCTTTGTTTAATATAATTATACAACATTTGTTCAAGATTTAAATAATATATAGTTCATTACGGTGAGTCCGTAAATAAACATCGTTAACTTGAAATCGTCTTGGTTGTTACTTGAGAAGTTTTATATTAAAGAACCTTTATATATCATCCAAAAATAAATTACAATAAACTAATGCGGAGTCATCCTCTGATAGCCCAATCTTAGGAATTTTTGTGATCGCTTGGTGTCCGCCCGATCCGTCATTTATATATATATATAAAATACAGAAGCTCTATACCACGAAGAACTATTCTTCTGAGTTAGCGAATACATGCTAGTAGAATAAAAGACATACAAGAGACAGCGATACGCAACAATATCTTTGTATCGCTACCCAGGTGGTATGTTTTAAGGCAGTCAACAAATTTATATGAAAAAGTGAGTATATTTTGATTTTATGTCAATATGTGCATAATAGTTAACAGAAACAATGTTTTGTTGTTTTTTTTCTATGTTTTGTCAAAATAATTTGTAGTTCTTTTGATGCTTATTTTTAATGTTAACAAAATATAAACGTAACGTTTATCCTGAAATATTTTAAACATGTGAAGTGAAGAGTATAAAACTAACGAAAGCAAATGTTAAATAATTGCTCTATTTAACACCTCAACACATCGCACTGCCACATACACTGATTTCCGGCAACATTCAACATGACAGGGTACAGACGTACATTGCAGCCGGGCCCTGGGTGGAACATCGGACACGGCAATTCCGGGCACACTTCATCTGAAACAAATAATATTTGTAATTGTACCTCAAAGTTTATATTTTGTTTATGATTCTCTGACATCTCTGAATGTGTCTTATTATGACAATGCGATAAGACGAAAAATATTGCGCGTCACGCAAGAAGTTACCAATTATTCAATTATTGATCTTTATTTGAAATATAAAACATCTGAATTGGCATTTCCGGTATGGTTTCAAGTTCAATATGTCCAAAATTTATATAAATTCATTTAATATATACCTAACAATATAAAACCGCAAAATAATAATACAAAATAAAAGTCTTATTGTGTTATTGTACCAGTTGACATTAATGATACGAGTATACTGAATATGTACGGTCCATTACCAACAGATTGACAGTTTTGAAGATACTTTCTCTTAATGCTACAGGACTTAAAAGTGCCTCGTTATATGTCATTGCTTAAAGCAAGCTGCCAGTTAAAAGCAATACAAAATTCAAAAATGTAACTTAAAAGCTTTAAACAAATGTGACTTAATACTACGAAAGATCGGTGGGGACATTTCAACTTCATGAATTCACTACACGTTTTTCATCTTCGTAAATTCACAAAAAAATTTAACTTCGTAAATTCACGTTTTCAACGTACGGAATTCACGAAGTTGAAATCGTGGAGTTCGAAACGTGAATTCATGTAGTGTATTTGTGATGATGAAAAGTTGAAATCGTGAATCCGTGAAGTTGAAATCGTAAATTTGTTAACTATGTATGTAAAACTCGTGAATTCATGAAGTTGAAATTGTTAATTCGTGAAGATGTATTCGAGAGTTCAAGAAACTGGTCTTTCGTATAATACAATGTATATTGTATACTACGAAATACTTATACAAACTAAAAAATGATAGAAAACTCTTTAGATCAAAGAGATTTCAATTGAAAAGAAGAAGACTTTTTTTGTTCTAAAGCCCTAAGAAAAAACATCAATATATAAAAAACAAAAACATGGCAATACGTGACAAAAAGTCGAGATGGCACGTGCATAAAGGTTTATGACTCTTTAGCAAACAAAGTAGGAAAGTAATTCATAGAATTTGATCCGGACCGCGTTGATTGTCTCTATAAATTTACAAACCAAACACCTTCAGTAAACAATATATGCGTTAAAAAAGAGCACGATTTCAAATGATATCTCTTTTGTGAGAGGCAAAATGGTGTAATTTTTACAATAAAACATGCACAACTATAAACTGTTTTAAAGCACATTCTTTAAAATGCTTCAGATTATTATTTCTACAAACATACACATTATAACTATCACTAAACTTATTTTTTTTCTAAATTCCTCAAGCCAGAAGGTATTTCTTTAAGTTTTATAACACTGACAAAATTGATGTTAAAAACAATTTGTATGGTAAATATAAGTACCCGATGCAACACAGTATCCACAGCCCGTACATTGGTATCCACCTGTGCTGGGACCAGGTGGTATGTATGAGAAGACTTTAAATGGTCTGTTCTTAGGGCACACGTCTGGAGTTCCGCATTGAAGTTCTTCTACTGGTGGGCAATTGCCACTCACGACTGGGGAGAAAAACAACATAAATCGTTTAAAACTGTATACTTTTAATGTTACTATTATCCAAATTACACAATTTTCAACCAATTTTGAAGTTAAAATAATTACAAAGTAACTTACCTGCAACAAGTGTTAAACCTAACCAAACGCATGCCAAAGATGTGAGGATAGCCATTTTTGGAGACTTTACGAACCGAGCGCTTCTGTAACACAGATAAGTTTAGAAACAAGCGTTTGTGACTTATATAGCAACTATATTTTCATGGCGTATCTCCATAAAAAGTACACAAATTGCCTGAAATTGTAAAATTGAGATGATAACCTTTAAGTTTAGGATAAATACCACACCATTTGCGATCTACTGATAAAAATAAAAGGCAAAGGCTTAAATAGTAATATTAATATTTGTAAATCTATTATGTCGTGGAATGGTGACAGGAATACTACATCTGACACTTCAAAGCAAAAGTGTAAAGTACAAAATAACTTGGGGAATTGTTGGTTTATGAGTTATCTATTATTTTACATGTACATGTATATCATGCTCTGTTGGATGAAAACTTGAAGATTTTAACAATATCAGTTTGATTTCTGGGACAATATAACCAGTACTAGTTTCATTTTAAGAATCAAACTTGTGACCCGAGTCCCCCACCCTACCCAAGGGTTCTAAAAATTCACAAAGTTACAAACTAATTTTTCGCGAAAACCAAATGTATTTAAAATATTTAATTGTTTTACGAATTACTTCTAAATAGGGCCAGTTTTGTGTCTATCTCGATTCTAGTTAAAGTTAGTGCGATTACAATTTCTAGAGTGCATATACATATCGGTCTTCTCATCGTCGAGTACCCATGGCCGAACCATTAACATCAATTTTATAAGTTTGATTGCATGTTGTGTTACATGTTAATCAATCGTGGGTATCCGACGATGCGGTACCCTCTGCGAAATCTACATTTGACAAGAAAAATCAATAGCAAAGAGGTAACCCCTACCGCTGAAAGCCGAAAGTTATGCGTTCTTATGAATTTCAAATGCATTTTTATACTTTTTATATTTGTCCAAAGATAATACAGAAATGAGTACATGTAAAAAGTATGATGTGACCATAATCAAATGAGTAGTTCATTTTGGCCTACAGAACATGCCGAGGCGGTGGTTGGGGCAAAACATCGCGCTTTTGTGTAGCTTATTGTAGAGTTCCAGTAATTGGAAAATGGTCAATGGTCAAAGACAGTTAAAACATTCTAGTGTTCCGTGGTATACTTCATTTTCACTCGACATACCACCTATTATCAGTAGAATGATCATTTACTAGAATGGTCTATGTCGCCTACTTGTTTTCAGTAGAAAATGCTCTGTGCATGTGCAAAGAGGGTAATGTTTTAGTAGGTTTCTCAAAGAGGGTACCGATATGGATATGTACCGTGATTTCCTCTGTTCAAGTTTGAAAAGTTTGTTGAACTCGTATCAACTACTCGGCAAAATATGGCAAATTACAGATAAATGTTGTTATTTGTAAACATAGCTCATACATAACAGAACAATTACTCCGGCATGTAACTGATATCACATATGATCACCACAATTTTCTAAATAAAATAAAGGTCAGCATCATATTGACATTTCATGACTATAGAAAAAAAATAAAATAAAAAACGCTACGCGCGCTGTGACAAGGACATCTAAAATTACAGGTTGTCAGATCCGGTAACTTCTGTCTGAAATGTGTATGAAGTCGTAAAAAACTGAAGTGAAAACTATGTAATCAACTTTTTGGTATTTTCAAGAAATTCTTTTGAAATTGTCGGTTTTTGGTGAATTTGTTTTCTTTTTTCTTCTTCTTGAAATAGAGAATGTGATTTTACCACGGCAATTCACTGTTCTTTGTTGTTGCTGTCACCAGAGTACTCTTCATTTTTAAAGATAGCAAAGAGAGAAATGCATATACATGTTACAGAAATGTACATGAGATCCTGATTTCTTTATATAATTACTAAAATTTAATAAGATCTAATTTTATCATTTACATTTTATGATAGAATAGTATAATGTACTTTATGAATGATATTAAACATCCTTTTTTATCAAGAAAATAGAATTCCTTTAGATCTCAAATATTTCATTCTGTAACATATATATTATTATTTTTTTTTTATTTCAATATTATTTTTATGTGAGAGGGGTTAACATCGCACCAACACTGTCATGATCATATGGCCACATTCAACAGCAGCTTCCCATAGACGGTGTTTTAATCCACGTGACCAGCATCCTTAGATTACTTGTCCGACGCGTTAACCACTGGTCTGGTAAATGTAAAAGATGACTGTAGTGTGAAAGACAAAAAATGTCCTAGAAACTACTTTTTTTATTTTTTCATGTTTTTGACGGCAGGATGAAATACTGGGAGAAAAAGAATTAAAAAAAACAAAAATCTTTCATAGAAAATATATTTCTTTAATATATTTGTTCTAGAAACAGATAATCAAAAAAATCAGTAACAGTTTTCTCATTATACATCAATAGAAAAACAGAAATCATATCTTTTAGAATATTATACATTCTCCGATTAACACATGATTTTCATATAATTATAATCGTAAAAAATTAGTCTGAAAGTCAAGCAAATTAAAAGCACAATTGTAAAATCTTACTCCCTAACTTAAGTAGTTCTTTTACTTTATGTAGGGTAAAAATATAAATAAATTCGATGCAATAGTAAAACAAAACACCTGTAATTTTATGAAAAACATTATTTGCATTCAAGTTGAAATTTCATTTTTTGTTTGTTTTTATAATTTTGCATTTTAACAAACCTTGAGATTTCTGTTTGAAAATATCATTTCAAAAATTTATATCTAGCAAAGCCACCACCATGCTAAGTTAAGTCTAGCAAATGAAAAAAATAAAACTACATGTATCTTATACAACCATAGTTGGAGAAAAAAGTCTGTTCATAAGTATTATGAAGAAATAAATAACAACTTCTTGGAACTCAGATTTGTATTATAATGAACCATTTTAAATACCTAACATGAGTGAGAAAAACTATTTTTATGATGTAAATAAAAAGGTCTTTATTGTACCTGTAAAAAATTTACAATTTCTAAGAAATTTATTCATTTCTTAGAATGTGTTAATGCAAACAGTAAAGAAAATGTTAATTATAAAAGATTGTAAATATGCTCTATGTATATGTGTTTTATTCACATCATGTCAAAACTGAATGCAATAAATAGTATGCCCCAAGAAATTTTGATAAATTTAAGCTCCTTCATAATTCATCACGTTAATTTCCCTCATGTTTTTTAATCAAATTAATTTCCCTTCACAATTTATAAAGTTAACTTCGCTAATCAATTCCTTAAGTTAATTTCCCTGCATGATTTATTAAGTTAACTGTCCTCCATTATTTCTTACATTAACTTTCTATCAAAATTTATACAGTTAACTGCTCCTCACAATTCATTAAATTAATTGCCCTTCACAATTTACCAAGTTAACTGCCTATCATTATTTCTAACATTAACTTCCCTTCAAAATTTATTAAGCTTACTGCCCTCCATTATTTCTCACATTAACTTTATATCAAAATTTATTTAGTTTACTGCCCTTCACATTTCATTTAGTTGATTTCCCTTCACAATTTATTAAGTTAACTGCCCACCATTATGCCTTTCATTAACTTTCTATCAAAATTTATTTAGTTAACTAATCTAATCCATTTCCGTTCACAATTGATTAAATTAACCACTCTTCATATTTATAGTAAACCACCCTTCATGATGTATAAAGTTAATTTACCAACAACATTTATCAAGTTAATTTCCCTTCTTTATGACTTCTGAACCATAAAATGATATGTGATATGATATAGAAATATTTTTACTTTTTTATTTATGAATGTTTATTCATGAATATAAAGCAAGATGCTCAGCATCTTGTTAAAAAAATACACAAAGCAAAGGGGAATAACTATGAAACAATAAAGCTATAACTGTGAAACAATATTAAAGCTCCCAGGTTTTTTTAGGAAATATGGCAGTGGATAAAGTGGTTTATACATTTATATATGTTATACATACATGTATACTTGAAGATGCTAAGCATGAAAAGGTATTTCTGAATGAACACACAATTTCTTATAATATTTGAGATTTTATTCTCTTTTGGGTAAAAAGTTATACTACCAAATGTAGGTCATATGGCAACTTTCTGATGCAGTTTATCTAAACCATTAATAAAAGACAACATACGTAAAAACCAACAATATGCAATAAAGTTTGTAAGTGTGCCAACAGACAATGTGACAGCAGTACTGTGGAAGGCATTGGCAGACAAGGGAAAACTTATTTGCCACCCTTTGCCAACCTCAACAACCCATAACGAGAGCTCAGCTAGCGGTGAGGCAGGACAACATATGCCCAATGGGACATTTTAAATAAAAAAAGTATCACAGGCAAAACTATGCATTCAAGATAAATCCTTCCAAAGTTGCCCTGCAGAAACCAAGAATTGTTCAAAAATTTACTTTAAAGGGGACATAACTCTTTTAAAGGGTATAAATCTATATCTTATGAAATATTTTTATAAAATTTTCTAACAGTAAAATTATATTGGATCCATTATTATCTGGTTGATTCCCGAAAAAGATGTAATATAGAATGTCTCTGTTATTTAACACACATGAATAATGTACATAAACAGAATAAAATGTTCTGGAACAAAAAAATATTTTGCTATTTTAATTAGGGTTTTATCCCTTTAGCAATGATTATGTATTAAGGGCCAACAACATCCGTGTGCTTCAAGGTTGAAGCCGCTAAATGAGATTTTAAAAAAGTATTCCTCCCACGTTTGTACATCAACTTCATCATATTTAAAACCATACAGAAATAAGTCATCATCTTTATATTTTGGTTATTGCTATATCATTATAATTTACCTGATTTTTTTCTCAGCTATTCTCCAAACTGTTGATTTAGACAGTTTATCCAGTAGTGAAAGGCTATAGAGAAAAAAAGAATTACAAAAATGCATTAAAATGTTTGGTCTTTCAATACTTTGGTACTTCAGTTTGTTAAAATCCGAATTTTAAATATAAATATAAACCTGTACCCTGCTAAAATTCTCAATATGAATCTGTCCTGTTTTGAATTGAAACAATTTATTGTGAAGACTTTGATGTTAAATTGCAAAAAAATGAAGGCGCTGAGAGTGTAGAACCTTGTCAAACTCCTAAGACATGAAGACAGATATGCTGGCAATATAGCTAAGACATGGTTGCAGTTTTAAAGTACAATGTATACATGTATTGATAACTTGTTTTTAAGCCTTTTTGATTCGATCTTGAGATTTCTAAAATTAACATGTACTAATATCACAAAAATAAAGTCATGATCATTACCCCTTGAAGGGCTTAAATACATACTCCCTGTGTTCGAAAGCAAAAACGTCTAGGTCACTGCTTCCTTAATACATTATTTGTGTCAATAAAAAGGTAACTTACGATATTGCATACTGTTAGTAGGTCACAACCAACAAGACCTTTGATTTGATTGGTGTTTCGGAAGGAGGCTCCCATGACGACTGTTTGATAGCCAAACTTCTTGTAAAAGTTATTAATACGTGTCACACTTTTCACAACTATAATACAAACATTTTCATGTCATTTTAAAGGCCCATTTAAGCCTCATAAATTATATCGTTTTAATTTTTCAAAAGCTTTTTATTTTTGGTATTGTGTTAAGAGTTTTCCAAAAAGTCACTCATTGGTCATATTTCTGAGCAGTCTTTCTATCTTTTGTGTTTTGGTAATTAGCACAGTTATAGTACATCAATATTTTGTGTGGCACTCAAAATACCACTTTGTTTACATTTTGCTACCTTTATCACAATTTATTTTACATTCAACATTATTTCATTCAAGTGATGAACATCTCAAATGTTTAAAATAAATTAACAATAATTTCTAACATATGATTTCTGCATAATAGAAAATTTATTTATTACGGAGGCATAATGTGCCTTTAAGAGCAAGCAAAATATAACATGGTGAAAACTGCCATATATCTAGTCACAGAGACAATCTTATCAAATACAAATACAAATACAAATACAAGACATTTATATAGCGCAAAAATGTATTAAATATTCGATTGCGCTGTACATTGTTAAGACTATATACACATATGCTTGATCAAGACACTCCCAAACCCAGTATCGATGGCACAGCCAATCTACAACTCTAGTTGAAAAACAGTCCAAACAAGTATGTTTTAAGTTTAGCCTTAAACTGATTTTCATTGGTAATGTCCTTCAGATAGTCTGGCAATGAATTCCACCATTTAGGTCCCACAATGGCCAAGGATCTATCAGCAAGTTTTGAATTTGTTGATGGTATATCAAACCGAATGTGGCTAGATGATGAGGATCTCAGTCTTTTCCTGTACTGACTCTGGCATTTAGTGAACAATTTACGAAGATACAATGGAGCGGTGCCATTTGCAACACGAAACACAGTCACAATAACTTTGTACATGATTCTTGCTCGAATTGGAAGCCAGTGGAGTGATTTAAGAATTTCAGCACTGGATTGATAGTAAGCAGCTCCAGTGACAATTCTAGCAGCATAATTTTGCACACGTTGTAATTTATCAAATTGATAGGCTGGAATATCAGCGAATAATCCATTGCAAAAGTCTAAATGTGAATGAATCAAACCGTGAACAAGGATTTCTGCAGATTTCTGAGTGAGATGTTTTTCTGATTGCTTTCAAATTTCTTAACTGCATGTGTGCAATCTGACACTTCTTTTGAATATGGATGTCAAAACTTAAAGTGCTGGTCATCTGTACTCCAAGGTCTCTCACATTGTCAACACAGTTGACTTCGACCCCACCAACATTGACACTTGAAATGTTCAATTTCTTCAGCTGATGTCTTGTACCATAAATGATGATTTCTGTCTTGCTATTGTTCATTTTTAACTTAAATCTAGTCATCCATGACACAATATCATTAAGACAGTCAGTTAATTTTTGGCGAACGATTTCTTCGCTGTGATGGTCACCAGCTCTAATTTTAAATGCCACTTTATGATCGTCTGCATATCCATACAAATCCGCCGGATATTTCTGGACTATTTTGTTAAGGGCAGCTATATAGAGAGTAAATATCACCGGTCCAGCACAAGAACCCTGGGGAACCCCGAACCTCAGTGGCTCAGTATCCGATGAAGACTGTTCAATGACTACTTTCATATCTCTGTTGGTTAAATAAGATTCGATCCACTTTAATGGAATACCCTATATGGCAAAGTCTTTCTGTAGGATTTCAAGTAATATTGGTATATCGATAGTATCGAAGGCGGCGCTTAAATCAATCATTACAACTATTGTCACATGGCGGCTATCAGCTGTTTCTAGCAGATCACTGTACATTTTCATCATAGCAGACTCAACACTGTGAAATTTACGGTATGCACTTTGGTAAGATGGTAACAAATTGTTGGACTCAATGTGGCTTGAAATTTGGTTCATTGCAGCTTTTTCAAGAATTTTCGACAAGAATGACAGGTTTGATACAGGCCGATAGTTTTTCAATTCTAAGGGAAGGCCTTTCTTTTTCAAAAGGGGCTTAATAACAGCGCTCTTCCACGTCTCTGGAAAAACACCAGAAGACAATGACCGATTCACGATTTCTGTCACAACAGGTGCAATCAAATGAAGATTTTCTTTCAGCTTTGGTGTTGGCATAACGTCCAACTCACATGTTGTTGTTTTTGATTCACTCACAAGTTTGATTATGTCTTTTTCATTTAGTGGTATAAATTTGTTCATGATATTTTCACTTGATGGTACATCAGATGCCATAATACTATCAATCACTGAAGATGATGTTTCTGTGTTTATGTTATCCAGATCATCACGAAGTTTAAGGATTTTGTCACTAAAGTAACGCAAGAAATCGTTTGCAAGTGCCGTCTCACTGGTGTGAGGTGGAAGTGGGTTATCCTTCGAACGCCCAAGCAAGTCTGAAGTCACGTTATATAACTTCTTCACATTCCCTTCAGCCTCTCCGATTCTACTCTGATAGAACCTATCCTTTGCTGATGCTATTGCCGCAGTATAGGAGTTTCTTACATTATTGTACACTATTTTTGTGAGATCTGACCTGTCCTTTAAGTATATTTTCTCTATTGATCTTTTGTACTGTTTTAATTGCTTAAGATATCCAGAGTACCATGGAAGTTTGGGTCTAACAGTAATTGATCTTTCTTTCAATGGAGCATGTTTACAAATTATATCAGATGCAGTCTTTGTGAAATCAGACACAAGTTCATTCACGGTAGATGATTTTTCTGCTAAACTGTTTAACTCTTCAAGATCGGCTTCTAACAAGTTCTTCGACACACATTTCCAGTTACGTGATATGATGTTTTTTGTAACCAAAGGGGGGCAGAATTGTTGAATATTACAACTAACAAAACAGTGATCTGAGATGTAATAGTTAGACTGAAGATTGTTTACACTAGCAAGTTTGTCTTCCTTTTTTGTGATGATCAGGTCAATAATATGCCCACTAGAATGAGTTGGAGTATTCACATGCTGAACAAGTCCATATGATTTCAAACATTGTTGGAATTGCTTGAAGTCCCCAAGAATTACCATGGACCTAGATTGAGATGATACTTGTTCTAAATATTCAGTGAATTCAGTCATGAATGTAGCTTGAGTGACCGGGTGTTTTGCAGAATATGGCGGTCTATAAATGCCAACGATTCTAAGTATGAATGTTTGGATACATATTTGCCATTCAGCACATTCAAATGATTGATACGATTTGCTGGGTAGGCTTGACACTTTCAGGTTATCTCTGTATAGAAGGCCTATTCCTCCACCACTACGATCAGGCCTGGGTACATCATCAAAGCAGAACCCTTCCTGAGCCAGTTCACCCCTAACAAAATCATCACCATCAGTCTGTAGCCAAGTTTCCGTAATTAAACAAAAGTCAATATTCTCTTCAAGGATATGCTGGAGAAGATCTGCCGATTTATTCCGTATAGATCTTCTATTAACTGTGGCAAGTTTCATTTTTCTCTGTCTATGGACATTTTGTATGTATGTGTGATCAAGTTTAATTTGAACTAAAATAGATAAAAACAGAATCCCTAAAGAAAGCCCAACACGGCAAAATTGAAAATGTTGCAGGCTCGGTTTGATTGAGCCTGTTCATGGACGGTACTGGAAAGTGCAAGTTACCGTCCACGCCCCCTAGCACCGGCTTAAGCAGAATTCAACATTTAAACATGAAATAGTAAAATTTAGAATTTAGAAACATCCGCAGATGTGTTCATACGGCGGTAATCATGGAACCTTCAATGTGACACAGTAGTGCCATTCCATGAAAAGCGGCGTATGGTCCCCAATTAAAAAAATACGTGTGCCCTAAACGAGAAAACAATGGGCGGAACTAAATAAAATGGAATTTTGAAAGGGGATCAGAGGTTATGAAGCCTGCGTATCACAGATAAGACGTCAAAAGACAAATTTAAAAAGCAGGCAACATATCCTAAGGGTGATTCAACATTATTCAAGTAGGAATATTGGAACCACCCAAATAGAAAATGCCGAAAAGTTGAAACTAAAAATACCACAAGCACAACAATAATGTCGTGCTGAACGATCTTCAAGGATCGAAAATATAACATCATTGATTAAATGTACGGGGAGACTTTTTACAGCCGCCACACGGCACAAATAACACGGATGTGATCATAAAATAGATAAAAAACAGAATCCCTAAAGAAAGCCCAAACACGGCAAAATTGAAAATGTTGGTTAGCCAAAGTTTGCCAAATGAACACCACCATTATGTTTAATCCTTGGGCTGGCCAGCTCGTTTACCTCTATATTCAAAATACCATAATTTTTTTTCAACAAAGATAACGTTTCTTCATTTGGTATAACATAGCTTCTAGGCACAGATCTACAATCCAATAATTGCTCTCTATTGTACTGTCTCACTGTCATTGTACATGGATTAGCCATGACTTCAGGTGATTTGGTGTTCACCAACACAATTGATATAATTATACTGTATATCCAATTTTTCCCAATATTTGTTATTTTCAAAAACTTTTTCAATTCAAAATAACTCATAAATCCAAATATAAATCATAAAATCAATTTCTGTAACATGTTGGTTACAAGTTTATAGATGTCCCTGCCAAAAATCAAGACCCAAAAAAGCAGCTTGTTCAAGCGTAATAAATCAAAATTTGAAGAGCATAAAAATTGCAGCCTGCATATGGCGCACTATATACTGTTCTGTTCTATATGCCCTTTTACAATGATTTCAACAACTTAAGGTCATAGTTTGGCAGTCATAAAACCTGACTTCTTTTTTTTGTATCTTTTAATAACAAACCAGCAATTACCAATTTCTACTCAAATTACATAATGATTTGTGAATCAGCACTGAGAGACAAATGACCATTAGACTCAATGTCCGACAGCCATTGTCACAGATAATTTTCTGCCTCATTATGAACATTAAGGTGCGCTTCTTTGAAAACATACAAAATATTTTTGGTTGTTGAGTTATATACCGGACCAACACAGAAAAGGTCTTATGATGCCTATCCAGCTTTACTGGTGGAGGAAGACCTCAGGTGTCCCTCCGTACATTATTTCAGGCCCAAGCAGGTAGAACCATTGATTGTTTTATTAGCAATTTGCTATACAAATCAGTTTTGTGTAAAGTATACTCAAATATATATATATAATATTTTAACATACCTGGATCCTCAAGGTAGTCAAACTCTTTTTGACCTGTATTCTGAACAAACCAGTCAAAGATACGACCAACAAATGGTGAAATCAGTGTTACTCCAGCTTCAGCACATGCTACAGCCTGTAATGCAACATATATGTATACAATACCTCACATCAACTTTTTACAATATAGCCTAATGTAACAGAGCACGGTGTTATTTCGATCTATCGTCAAGAAAATGAATATTACCCAGTCAAAGATATGACCAACGAATGGTGAGATCAGTGTTACTCCAGCTTCTGCACATGCTACAGCCTGGGATACAGTAATACACCATAGATGTATATTCAATAACTCTTGAGATTTTCTCCATAAGTACCATTTAAGTTATGTTAACACCAAACTGTCATTTTGACAAAACGCTTAACACATTATGACTAAATGGGAACTAGAATTAGCAAAGGAAAAACAGTCTCATTCAGTTTCACACTGAAAGAAAAATGTCAAATTTTATATGAGTCTTGCAAATAACTACATTATATCCACAACAAATAGTAGCATGGTCCATGATAGGCAAGAGTCTTACACTTGCTTAGATTTTTGAAAACTTAACAACATTTTCATTACTATAACAAATACTACATATGTTCTTTTGTATAGTGAACAATAGAACAATAACAGGTCGGTATCTATTTGCATACCTATTAAACGGTCGGTAATTGCTTTACTAGACCGTTTTTAACAAAGGAGCCGGTTAAGGCATTAAATTGCAACGTAGAAAATTTCGCTAGAACTGATTTCAACAATGAATACCCGCCAAACAAAAAATTTTACTCACGAACCGTGACAAACCGGTTTTGTTATAAAATGTCCGTAAGGGCAATAGTACTCAACTATACGATGTAACGTTAAGTACTTAAAATCATTCGTTCTCCTCTTGATAACATCAATTTGATTCCAGTTTGCAATTAACAAAAAGGTCAAATGAGCATGCAATTGCCGCAGTTAATCGACTTCGCTCATCTTGATTTTTCAGAAGTTAATTATCAGTTCTACAAATTATCAATACATTTGTGTAAGTATTGATAAAATGCTAATCTTAACACAGCATTGTCTAATTATGAAGTTATTGCCCTTTGTTCATTTTTACACTTTGAATTTTACCTGGGACATAACTCTGAAACTATAAGAGATGTCATCACGAAACTTTATAGATAGATCTCATTGAATAAAGTACACTGCAAAAAACCATAACTCTGCCTTGCCTAATTGTGGAGTTTTTGCCCTTTGTTCATTTTTTATACTTAGAATTTTACCTGGGACATAACTCTGAAACTATAAGAGATGTCATCACGAAACTTTATAGATAGATCTCATTGAATATAGTACACTGCAAAAAAACATAACTCTGCCTTGCCTAATTGTGGAGTTTTTGCCCTTTGTTCATTTTTTATACTTTCCTGTGTCCAAAACATTCTCGGGGAGCATCACCCGGTTAAACCGGTTCTAGTTAAAATCATTTTAAGACGATTGTTAAAAACATCAGAAAAACAAAGCTACTTATAATTTAGGTACACCCTTTATTTGTTTCTCGTGGTAACTTTGCTCACCCTTTTCTGATAAGCATAATGTTAAGGCTTCGTTGCATATTCACTACGTTGTCTTATTAAGTACAAATGGGCAAGTTATCCTTTAACTTTATACAAAGGAAGCATACATGGATGGCTGAAATAGTTGTTTAGGAAATTGACTTCAAATCAATTGCTAATCAACGTTGCAGGTTCAAATATTACTAGCCACTTTGCATACATTTTATATGTGAAGTTGCTATCCAGCTATCCAGTTTACAGAAGACCGGTGTTTCTACGCAGTTTCCCGTTTTAAAGAGAGCTTACATGATATAGCAAACCAATAAGGACAATAATGGAATTTCTTGCTTATGTGTTTGCTGAAATTTACTTATTAATTATTTTATTTGTTTATTTATGTTTTTGGCTTTTGGCAGGTTGAATTGTGAATTTTTCACAAAAGGTGAACTATGCTATTGCAATAGTCAGGCGATAAATCGATAGCCCACTAACCAAAGAATAATTCTGATGTTCATAACCATTCACATGCATCTTTCTAAATGATATTAAAACTACTTTAATTTGAAAGAACAGAATGTTGATAATGCAGCATGACACAGTAAAATGAACGCAATTTCATTTCTTGTAGAATAGTTATTCCTTTTTTATTGAACATTATAATGAGATTTTTACCAGTTGCAAACCTCTTTGTTATTGCTTTCTAAGATATTACTTCAAGATATTGAATTATAATCGACAAAAACAATGATATATATATATACACAAATAATGATTCTATATTGTAATTTATTTTAAAAGAGAAAAATCCAATTACGAGATTCTCGTTATGATATTAGATATTTGTCTTTTATTGTTATCTTTTGAGAAAAACATACGATATAATATCTTGCGAATAATGACTAAAAAGATGTAACAAATCTTTTATTGAATAAAACAAAACTTGGCAAATACAGCTGTGTTGGAGCATTAAAGGTCCACTGAGTCTCATTTTTTCTTTTTAAATTTGGATGTCTTGTTACAATTCCCAAAATATAACTCCTCAGGCATAAAGCCGAAGAACGTTTTGCTTATTTTGTATATTAGCAATAAGTAAAGATATAGGAATTTAGTAATTAACATGGAAGTCAACATACAACTTTGTTTACATTTGCCACCTTCTACATTCAGCGCTTTTTCATCATGTTTTACAGGAACTCCATTGATGTTCAAAAGCCAAAAATCATAAATTTATTTCTTACATTGATCAGCTTGGACACTTTAAGCAGACAAATTTGCAAAAGATAATTAAGAAATATACTCAAAAATAAATTGAAAATCGTATTTTTGTGATATTGTTACTCAGATCTGAGTGTAACGCGTTGCAACGCTTTTCAATTTTGTGTTATTTTTCACAATTTGAATAAATATTCTGGAACAACAGAGTGAGCGAACGATCTGGGTCACATGGGTTATGAAACATGTTCTAATGGATGTCTACCAAGTTTGTTCAAATAAGATCCCTGGGGTCAAAATTGGCCCCTCCCCGGGGCCATTGATTTTCCTTATATGTTTTTGTCTTCTAAACAACCCAAAGAGCTAGTAGAGTTAAGATACTAAGCATGAAACATCTTCTAGTGAGTGTCTACCAAGTTTGTTAAAAAAAAAGCCCTGGGGTCAAATTGGACCCGCCCCGGGGGTCATTCATTTTCCTTATATGTGTATAACAAAAACTTAAAAATCTTCTTTGAAACAACTCAAATAGCTAGAGTTTAGATATTAAGCACGAAGCATCTTCTAGTGAGTGTCTACAAAGCTTGTTCAAATAAAAGCCCTGGGGTCAAAATTGGCCCGCCCCGGGGGACATTGATTTTCCTTATATGTGTATAGCAAAAACTTAAAAATCTTCTTTGAAAAAAACCTGTATAGCTAGAGTTTAGATATTAAGCATGAGACATTTTCTAGCAAGTGTCTACAAAGATTGTTCAAATAAAAGCCCTTTGGTCAAAATTGGCCCTGCCCCAGGTGTGTCATTGTTTTTAACTATATGTGTAAAGAAAAAACTTGACTAGCTAGACCTAAGATGTTTAGCATGAAACATCTTCTAATGGGTGTCTACCAAGTTTGTTCAAATAAAAGCCCTGGGGTTTAAACTGGCCCCGCTCTGGGGGCCTATATACAGGTGAGCGACTTCAGGGCCATCATGGCCCTCTTGTTTAAGGTATTTTTTATCTTTTTCTGTCTCAAATCAATATATATATATTTAAGCAACAAACTCTAATTATTATTTACACCCAAAACAAAGAGCTCTGATCATTATTAACACCCAAAATAAACACACGTCATTTATCAACCACTTATAAATATCTTTTCACGTAAACGTCTTTTATACAAAACAATACTAGACACCTGGCGAGCCCAAGCTCTAAACAACTTATGATCAAACAGAACAATAAAATCACCACAAAATTAAGAACACACATATGAATATTTTACAACTCTAAGATACAGTATAAACCACAAACATTCAAACAACAATATTATCTTTACAAAATCTAACCATCATCAGGAAACAACTTAAACTGAAGCACCCAATATTTAAATAATATCAACTAATATAATCTTGACCAGACAAACATTCAACCAATTTCAACAAAATATTTATTACCAAACAGATATAACTCAACAACTAATTACAACCAATAAACCTTGATCAATAAAGATCACCACAATAACATTCAATGAACTTCAACAAATCAACAAAACGACAAATTCTCTTCTCAACAAAAAAGAAAATAAACGCTACACACTATCAGTGTGTCTCTCCTAAACTGATGTAAAATCTCTCTCAAAACTCGCATATTTTCGCATTTTTGTTATAACGAATTTGACAATCACATGTTAAAGAGTTTAATATACGCACAGCAACAGGTTTACATTTAATTATTATCTTAATATAGCTGCAATCTCATTGGTCTAAACAGTTGTCAACAGAACTTTTTATAAAATCATATTCACTGGGATTTTCCCAGTCTAAAAATAGACTGAGACTCATATTCAATGGCTCACTAGTCAATAATTGTACAAAATGATACACTTCAGTGTATCGCCGTAGAAAAACATTAACTCTTTGTAAATAAAATATCTACAGTGAAACTCAATGATTATTCTGACACCCTTTCTAGAACGTTTAATAGTTTAGTTTAAGTTGAACATCACAAAATAATTTTATGCTTAAGAGGCACTTTATTAAAATATATAATGGTAATCTATTCCGTCGATTTCCGTCGCGCATGTTTCCATATGGGAAAAGAATCGTATTAGATAAATAGAGAAAACTAATAAACTAGCTTTGTGTTGATAGTTTATCGCACTAAAAAGCAATTAAATGTTAACTATATCGTGTGTAATGACAGAAATATTGATTTCAAATAAATCATATATTTTTTCGATAGCGCATAAAAATGATTTTTTTATGCAGACACCTCTTTTACAGTAGAATTGTATTGTTTCGCGCAATAATTTAACATATATATTTTCGTAGTCACTTGGCAAGTATTCGATGATCGGTAATTATTTGTTGGTAATTATCGGATTTTGAAGTAAACTATATGGATTTCGATGTATGGTACAACGGTATATGTAAAAAGTAGAATAACAAGTAGAATTACCAGCATATATCACTTGCCTTACAAGCCTGGATGGCAAGGCGTTAGATTTTGTTATGATATCAAGATCAGATAACTCTTTACATGTTTAGTTGTACAGTTAATGGGATTACTTCCCTTTACTTGATATTCATTAATGCTATGTTATATGATCATGCCTCTCTGATACCTGAGTCATTCTCACTTGAGCTCTGGTCTTAACAACATGTATTAAATGGTTATAATAAAAAGTAGAATAGTAGATTTTCAGTTAGTTTCAAATTGAAGACTGAAGGTTCGGTCTAGTGATTTTTTTGATTTTTTTCTTGTATTATTTGTTTATATTTTTCAAAACTTGACCATTATGTGTTATGCCTGCAAATCACAATGTAAAGTCGTACACTCGGGAATAAAAAATAATCGAAATTATGAATTAAAAATAAATGCTAGAAATGAAACACACGAAATATCAACTTATGTTTCATATAGTTAAAATATATAATAAATAATCAATTTATGAAAACAGCAAACAGGATTTGTCCAAGGTTCGAACTTGTGTCTACTATGTCAAAACTTAAGTTAATATAAACACAATGAAATGGATCTCCAACCGGTCCATATTTGAATTGTTTCAATAAACACAAATGTTGCTCGTAACGAGAGAAAATATTATTTGTAATATGTTTTACTATAGAAATAACACAACAGATAAATGGTAATAATGATGAAAAATATTGTTAAGGAAAGACTTTAAAAATCAATTATGTTCACTCTGTTAAAAAAAAAATTTAAGATTAATTTGTATAAATCATTTGTATATAATTCTCTGTTAACCATGTACTTGCCCTTATATGTTTGTATTATATATTGAAATGGCTATAAATGTTGTAACATTTAATGCTGAATAAATATTATGTTATGTTATGTTATGTTGTGTTATGTTATGTTATGTTATGTTGTGTTATGTTATGTTATGTTAATACAATCATTTTTCTCTCCGGCAATTTGATGCTTTATCCTCAAAACTACTACTTGTTACCTTTTGGAGTAAAAAGTACTTTTATTTATCTCGCAAATCGCAAACAAAAATCTACTTATTGTCAGTAAGAAAGTATAAAATGAATTCAGGTATATAAAGTTCGATCTACAATTGAAATTTAATGTAATAAAGCTTGAATTTGATTAATATTTTCACGGGTAGTGAACAATTAATTTCAATTAAATTATTATCGCATAAAAATGTCGCTGTAAACAAATTTTGTTTAAATAACCTGATTTTAAACGTTTGAATGGATAGTAGGTATGTAATAACACGCTGACATTTTACAAAGTTTTATTCAACATTCCATTAGGCAAAAAAGCCCATACCAATAAACATCTTTTTTCCAATTTACATAATTATAATAGATTTTACTCAACATATGCACACTAAAATATGATTTTTAAAAATGAACTGCAGACAAATAAGTTAAAGTAGAATATTTATTTAAAAGGGAATAGTGTTTATGAGAGCCTTTTCTATTAAGGAGGGAAGAATAAGTTGGCTTTAAACTGAATATTAAGTATATGATGTATTATTGGTCTACTTTTATAAACGTATATGAATTTTCTGATACGATCTTTTTCTTTTCATGTCCTTAGCCTGACAGATGAATGTAAAAAATCATAAATTACAAACTAAATGGTTAACATATTGGTCTACTTATATATTCATTTAAAGATTAATATCGGTCTGGGAGGTTTTCATTGGCTGTTCTATGGAATGACGTGTATGTACAAATTGCACAATTACGTGATTTGAATTTTGGTAATCGGCCATTTGTAACAAGTGTTAAACCGATTGAACAAACTCTTCATTGGTTGCTGGTAAGTATAATTGTCAGATATTATCAGTCTAATGTAACGTGCAATTAACTACTGCCGAAACTGAAACAATAACTATTTCATACTGAAAAGCACCCGACATTACCAATCGAATTACGAAGTCAAAACGGTTCCCGATCAAAAGGGTCTAACAAGAAAACCGATTGGCGTCTAAGAAATAGACCGACCAATATTTCGACATCCGATCGATCACAAACTGAATCCATATTAATGTATGGCCATCATAACGCATACTGCATACTACTGACAACTACATTAAAACTTGGGCTTCAAACCCCAGAAGGGCAACTTTTTTATTCTATTATTTCATTTTAACATTTATTATGTATATCTCATATCCCTTTTGGGAAGAAAAAAGTGTTTGATTTTTATTTTTTAATTAATATAGGTATTTGTTGCCTTAATAATGCTAAATCTGATAATAAATATGGCACCTAATATGTTCAAAGTGTAATAAAATCAAAACTAGACGGTAAAAGTATTTAATAACTTACAAGATCAACCAATATACTTTTTAGGAAATTTAGGCAAACTTTAAAAAATCAGTCACTCATTTGGGTAAACTTAAGGGGTTTAAGGCTCCCTAAGTAGGAAAATGGTGAAAATCGTGTTAAAAATTGGTGAAGTAGGGAAACATTTTTATAAATATTTCATGAATTTTGATTAGAAAAAAAATAACTTTTATTTATGTGGATTGTTTGCTGAATCTTACCAACAATTAATAGAAAACCGTTTTTCATAAGGATGATATTGTAGATTATTTTAAGTGCCTTATTTCTGAGAAAGGGCCTTCAATACACTCTAGCTTCAGTTCAGAAATATGGCCATAACTCGATTTCCGTACTGTAAAGAGTGTTTAAATTTTGCATACAGGTGTACTTTAAGGTATATTCCTTACAGTGCCTGTTAGGGTGGTCATGCCTTAACAACCGATCAAAACCGACGAAATCCCACATTTTACTGAACAAGATATAAAGAGTTTCTGTATAAAATTTTTAAACGGACGAATAAAATATGTTTCAGTTGAAAGTGACAACCTAGGGGTTTCACAGAGCCTGTATTCAGATTGAATATTTAATAATCAAATAATGCATCAAATACGGTATCCAATATTACTGTTGCAAATGTTGTTTACCGTAGTTAATGCATTATTTGATTACTAAATATTCATTTTATCTCCGACGTTGGAATTTCTTTATATCTATGTATGTAGCATAATGAATATTAACTGATGATTCTGCTAAGTTTGATAGTAACAGACCTGTGATACACGACATCAAGTTGATACTATAGTCTATAGTATAATTAGGTATAGCTTGATATCGAGTGAATCTTAAATGAACTATCTACACAAGTGCCGTAGCCATAAGTACCGGCTTATGTCAACAAATGAAATATGATTTGATATGACAGGCAAAAACATTTCCTATTTATTTCATGCTTTTTAGAGCTGCATGCCGGCAGATATTTCAAGGGAATAAATCTCGAGAAAAATCTACTAAGTTTTTAAGAAAGGTAAAACAGTTCATTATTTAAAAGGGTATAAATCTATATCTTATGAAATATTTTTATAAAATTTATCAAAACTGTAAAATTATATTGGTTCCATTATTATATAGTTGATTCCCGAAAAAATAGAATACATAGAATGTCTCTGTTACATTAGTCCAGTCAATTTATGGAAAGATACTTAAGAAAATGGAAAAAGCACCAAACATGGTACAGATAAACTTTGGGCTATATAAAAAAGATTAGCATTGGCCCCATTTCTGAAAATCCAATATGGCCGAAAAAATCCAAGATAGCCGCCATACATGTTCAAAATTTCATAAAGGCTTGTTTTTACCTACATGACTGAATATCACACATGAAAATTGTATTTAGACATGATAAAATGTTCCGGAACAAAATATTATTTGCTAGTTTAAGTAGGGTTTTATCCTTTTAGCAATGATTTTGTACATGCATCATTCGCCATTTAAGTCAATAATCTACCATGTTTATTTCATACAAGCATTTTGGAAGTATTCTTTTGTTTTTTTTAATTCAAACAATAATTTTTGGCAGCAGATATATAGCTTTATACACTATTTACAATTTTTATACACAATTTGATTTACATAATTGGCGTTACATCCAGTGGCGTACCTACCGATACGCCAATACGCACGGGCGTATAAAAAGAAAAAGTTTCGTAAATAAAAACAAAAAATAAAAAATGAAATCATTTTCATAGATCTATCAACATATTCGTAGCTGTCAATAGATTTTACCGGTATGCTTAGGATGTTACCTTTTTCGAATATGCGTTACCTTTTTATGCACAATCGAAACTTTAATTATGAAGAAAGGGAGTAAAAATATGATATAAACAATTTCTTTGGAATTTTCTCTTTTTTTCAGCTTGAATTAAGCGTTATAATGCAAATAATCCTCGTCAAAATTCAAATAAGGGTATAAAATTGACCAATATATTACAATCATTTTTTTTTTCAGAAGAATCAAAACAGTGAAAAGTCAACATTTATTTCATTTTTTACGAGGGTTGATCAATATATTCATGGACACTTTTAATAACTTTATAATTAATCATGATATTATAAAGATTTTTTGCTATTTAGGAGTAGAATTTAATACTATTCAAATATATTGTGATTTTTTTAAAATAAATCTCATTTTGTTCATTATATGTATCGCCATAGCAACCCTATACCGTACGAACGCCGCAGCTCAAAAAAAGTTATATTTATCATTTTGAAATACTTAAAAATTGTCCTTATTTTGGCGTGCTTCTTTAAAATATGAAATTGACGGCAACGTTCCTTCATATCGTTTATAGAACATTTAAAAAAACAAGCGTCGCTACTATTTCGAGATGTTAATGGAGACAGGGGTGTGTCACCAGAGAGGAGCACGACGTTGTTGGAGCAGAGGGCAGTTATTAAGGTCTGTGTAAATCTTGGTATGACGCCAAAACAAACTAAAGAAAACATGGAAATTGTATCTGGAACAAACAAAAGTGTCTTATTCCTTAGTTTATAAGTGACACATACACTTCTGTGAGGGTAGAGAAGAACTTCAGGATGATAAGAGATGCGGCAGACCAATTAAAACTTGTTGCGATGCGAACGTTATGCGAGTGAAATTGAAGGCAGAGTTAAAGGGACACAAGTTAACCGGGTTCCATGATTTGCAGTCCATAGCATTGTCTGTGTTGCGTTCATTTGATACTTCATTGTATAAGAACATTTTCAGTCGGTGGGTACACAGGCATGAACGATGTGTAGAAGTTGGTGCTGCATTGTTTTTGAGAAGATGTAACGCCGACGTCACGACGTAACGTAAGTTGCAAATGAGCTGCGGCGATCAGCTTTACATGTATTTCTGAAAACTGTCATTTCGGATAAAATATATGGATTATTTATCTGAAACTTACACATCAAATTGATAAATAATTGAATAAATGTCAAATATAATTATATTAACTTTCCTTCCCCAAAAAAGCAATTTATGGAGTGTGTCCACGAATTTATTGATCAACCCTCGTACATCTAGATCTATATGCAAAATATAGATCTTGTTTGCAACTTGGCGTTTGCAGCACAATGGAAGGGAGTGAGTTAGCTGTATGGAATGTCTTTTTATATTTAACCTTGTAACTATAAATGACACTGTGAATCAGATCTTTGCAGTGAACTATTGCCATCATCCATCGTCACAAACCAAATTCAACTTTTGTTTATTTGACCGTAAAAAAATACCAGTATTTACAAAATATATCACTTAAAAAATTGTTTCTACTGTATTATTTTATTGAGTAAAAAAATGCACACTTATGAAAACAATGATATATATTCTTTATTATACGTAGTCTCGTCTATACATATTTAAAACATAGACAAATATATAACGAGAACGATGTATAACCATATAAGACACATCATGTCTAAATTATTTTATTTTCGCCGACTTTAGATAACAAATTGGCGGGTCTGTTTATACCAACATGCTTTATGTGCGTGAGGCATTTAACTTCGTAATGAAATAACTTAAATATTTCGAATGGAAATTGAAAGACTAGAGTTGAGAACAAAAATGTTAAAGATAATACTTATTGTTTTACAACATTGACATAATACGCATTAAAATATTTTAAGGAAGCTAAATGAACGTGCGATACTACATTTTAGCTGTGAATACGATAACCTTTCGTTACACTAAACATTTAAGCTGTTGTGTTTGTATTAAAGTAATACAGATCATTTTAAAGCATATTTTCCTTGATAATATCTCACGTTAAGTTATGGTGAAACAAAAGAAAAATAACAAAGAAGAAACTAAATTTGTTACAAAAGAGATAAAATCCATCTTTTTTACAAGAGAGACTCCTGGCTATGTTTTGTTTTTCTAGAAGGAAGTAACTTTTGAACTGTTTAAAACAGTGTACACGTTAGACTTCGTGCTATTTCTCTTACATTCAATATATGTACTTGATGTTATTTTCATAACTATAGATAAAGTTAATAGTAGTACAATTAGCTTTAATATCCCCTAAATCATTAGTTATAGCACATAGCTATATTTGATATATAAGTCTCTGGCGATCCTTCGGCCAAAAACCGGCACTCGGCGTACACTCATAATAAGCCGAGGTACGCCCCTGACATCTTATTAATGACTGTTTAATGTCATATTTATCACCATATTTGTAATGTGATACTAACGCAAGAAGAGCAAAATTTGCATATTTTGACCTGCTTGTTTGGCAATTTTCGTAGATTTTATGTTTTGTTTGCAATGTGTAAATGTTCTCTTTGTTGTTCACTTGACATTATTTGAGCCGCATCACGACAAAACCAACATAATGGGTTTGCGACCAGCATGGATCCAGACCAGCCTGCGCATCCGCGCAGTCTGATCAGGACCCATGCTGTTCGCTTACAAACCCTATAACAAGTAGAGAAACTGATAGCGAACAACACGGATCCTGATCAGCGCAGGCTGGTCTGGATCCATGCTGGTCGCAAACCCACTATGTTGGTTTTGTCGTGAGGCGGCTCATTTTATCGTTTTATACATTTTGAAGCTGTTTACTTAAAGAAGCCTGAATCTAGAGACTTGCTGCTTTAATACATTTTACTCACTTCGTTTAATTTTGGGCCATGAATTCTTTACGCCACAGTGTTCTTATACTATACGAGTATCTTTCATTTTATCCTGAATTCAGAAAACACATTTGCATGTCTTTATGTGTTTGCAGTTGTAAAGTACAATTTAACTAAAAAATGTGTATGGAAATGTTTCCATTCATTCATAATATACGACTTTATATTTAGACATTTGAAAGACGAGACTTAGCAAATGCTTAAGCTAACTTGTAAACAATCACTTGACTTTATAAATGAGAGACATAAACTTAAAAGTTTAGAGTAATGTCTTAGATACTTTCTAGTTAGTTATAATTTTGAAACTTTAAGAACTACTTAAATGCTCACTTTTAAAGAAGTATAATATCAAAGTATTCCTTGTAAATGTGTTCTGCTACATACTTGAATAGCTTGATTATAAAGTCTTATGTTAGATGATAATTTGGCATGAAACATTTTCAATATTTAAGCATTCAGGCATTGTATATTACTCCTCTGCAACTTAAGTAATTGTAAAATGAAATTAGTGAATATATCTTTTATTTTAGTGTATACACGATATTGTTTAGCAACTATTTGTTTTACCATATGTCAATCTTGTCGCCTTCGTTTTTCGGACAAGGCTGACAAATATGGTCTTCTCAGATAATATATTATCATACTCATTCAGCGAATCATTGTTACCAGGAACACTAAAATCGTAATATGCTTTATTTTCGGTAAACTGCATATATCACTTAGTTATCTATGTATTTTTGAAAGTTTCTATTCATATCTATCACCAGTTTCATTGCTATATGTTTGTAATTATGTAAACTGTTATATATGCAAAACTCTATACCTTTTGCTAAATAAGTTTTGTTTACTGTTACGACACTGAAACGGAAATATGTTCGTTAATATTATTTATGCAGGTCTTATATATGCTAGTATGTAAATTGCCATATTTGTAATTTGTACTGTGCATTTTGCCACATGGGTCGTTGACCTTCTGGTTTGATATGAATAAAACTTTGAAACTTTTTGTATCGTGAATCGTATCGTATAGCCTGTACACTCATTGTCGCGTGACGAAAGAAGGCGGAGACATGTAGATAGTGTACAAAAATAATTTTAAACACTAAGGTGGTTAAAATTTATAAGTACGTCGCGCCTGACCAAATTTAATTTTGTAAATACGTACTAATAAACTTTAACCTAAACGTAAATCTTATCGAACGTAGTATATTGTCAATCATGAATCACTCATGACAATAAACTTCCATCTTACAGGAAAAATAACTAAATTATCATAGCTTTTTTAAAAGCGAGCTACAAATAAATAAAATAGGTTGTTTTGAGTGAGAATCTATTCAAACTAATGCTGACATGTTTAAAGGTAACTATTCCCCTGCTTAGTATATTAAACAGACTTTTCATGTATTGCATTTAAAAAACTGTCCATCCTATGAGGGATTCCAAAAAAAAAAAAAATGAGCAATTTCCAGTAAAGTTTGGTTAAGAAAGCCTTGTCTGATTTTACTATCTCAACTTTTACTCAGTGTTGGCAATAGTAATTGAAAAGTTATATTAAATGTATATGATTTCTGAATATACTTGAAACTGTTTGAGCATTAATTGTTAAGAATGCTTATTGTATTCATTACAATTTTATCATTAATTAATAAAATATGCTAATGATATGTATTTCTAATTAACTATGGAATTAATATATCAAACAAATAAACTGTTTAAGCATTAATTTATAAAGAAATATGCTGAATGCATGTAAATAATTATGAAAGCAAATAAAATATTGTATATGGTTCACACTGCTTTTTAAATAACATTGCACCCTAAAACTTAAAATTACTGTTTAAGCATTCAATAATATAAGATATGCCAAACTGTCAATTAATCAGAAGTTTTCTTGTATACAAAACCATTTAAGAATATTTTTTTCTCTGTACTTTAAATATTTCATGTTATCATCGTCACATAAACTCATTTTGTAACAGAAATCTTTTAAAATTATGAAGAAAGCATGAAGTGGTGAACCACATGTTACAATTATTCTGAGAAAACGGCAACTGTACAAAGGAGCAACTGCAGTAATTATACAATGTACTTGGAACAGAATACAGCACTTGTATGTGGAGAATACAGCAATTGTTTGTGGAGAATACAGCATCTGTATGTGGAGAATACAGCAACTGTATGTGGAGAATACAGCATCTGTATGTGGAGAATACAGCAACTGTATGTGGAGAATACAGCATCTGTATGTGGAGAATACAGCATCTGTATGTAGAGAATACAGCATCTGTATGTGGAGAATACAGCATCTGTATGTAGAGAATACAGCATCTGTATGTGGAGAATACAGCATCTGTATGTGGAGAATACAGCATCTGTATGTGGAGAATACAGCAAATGTATGTGGAGAATACAGCAACTGTATGTGGAGAATACAGCAACTGTATGTGGAGAATACAGCATGTGTATGTGGATAATACAGCAACCGTATGTGGAGAATATCTCAACTGTATGTTGAGAATACAGCAACTGTATGTGGAGAATACAGCAATTGTTTGTTGAGAATACAGCAATTGTTTATGGAGAATACAGCAAATTTTTGTCGAGAATACAGCGATTGCTTGTTGAGAATACAGCAACCGTATGTGAATTTCAGAAAACAGCAACTGTATGTGGAGAATACAGCAATTGTTTGTGGAGATATAGCAATTGTGTTTTATGTAAAAAATATTTTTCAGTTCTTCAGTTAAACTTTGCGTGTAGTGTCACTTTGACATTAAACTGGTCAAAAAATCCCCCAATTCGTTCACTTGATATAGATCTATTCCAATCTTTAGTGTATACAAATGTTTGTTCAAAAGAATTAATTATCCGTAAAAATCATTTGATAAGCATTTTCAATACATATAGTTATATTCATTATTTTGTTATACTTTTTTCATACAACACTTCCTCATCCAAAAATTCTGATTCAATGTACAGTCCTTTTGTTGAAAGATCGATAACTCAATTCAATGGAAAGGGGAATACCCGAATATAGTTGACCATTTTTCATTGGCGGCATGCTTTAACGCACCTTACATCCTTAACAAGAAATTTGAATTATATATGCTTACTAAACAATCTTTTACAAGAAGACCTATCACGTCTGGCATTTAGAGTTGAAATATAAATGCTTCTACCTCTTTCGACTAAGCCCACTCTTCAAAAATGCATCGTTCATTTAGTATATGTTTAATCCTGACATTAGTATATTTCATTATCGGATTGTACAATGATGAAGTTCGTGCAGAAGATGTTGCTGCTATGGAAACAATAAAACAGGTTAAATTGTTTTAAAAACAAACATTATTTACTTAAGTATAATTTTAAAATGTTTAAGGCATTTTTTTATCATTATGACATGCATGAATCATAAAAGAAACTGCATTTCGAAACAAAATGGTAATACATGTATTTCATTTGGTAGTATTAATAAGACGGTAGAAGTCAAATAGGTTTACATTTTAGATGGGGTATTTTCAGTTTTACAAATCTTGTGTGAAAAAAGGTGTAGTTTCAAATCCTATGACCGATAATTTATATTTTTAAGTTCACTTCGGCGTTTTGGTTTTACTTTCTTAATTTATCAATGTCACATTAAAATTTAAAAAAAAACTTATTATATGTATATAATATATATTGCGTTTACTAAAGAAATGTCCCAAGTAATTATTTCTTACTTTATTATTATACAATTTACTAAAGAAATGTCCCAATTCAACATTTCTGATTTTATTATTTTACAGTTTACTTTAACCGCTTTTATGACAGCCGATGTAGCATACACAATATTTAGAATAGTGAAATTTGATAGGAAATTTTAATGAAAACAGCAATTACTAATAATACAGTTAACAAGACAGCTGATATTAATGAAAAAATATTCAGCTATCGGGTTTAACACCTGTTGGAAACTGTTCTTTGTTTTATTCCGGTTTAAATCCTTTTTGTGCTAATTAGGTAAACATGCAACTTGTTTATTACCTAAGTAATTTCAAAATGGATTTTTCAATAGTATCAATTAATATGAAAAGCATTCTTTTTTTATTCTTTTTACAATTATCATACCTACTTTGTTATCATATGAGCCGCGTCATGACAAAACAAACATTATGGGTTTGCGAGACCACCCTGCGCATCTGCGCAGTTTGATCAGGATCCATGCTGTTCGCCTACATATCCTATAACAAGTAGAGAAACTGATAGTGAACATCATGGATCCTGATCAGACTGCGCGTTATGTTGGTTTTGTCGTGACGCGGCTCATATAGTTTTTTAACATCTTTTTGTTTTCGTTTTTATTAAGACCAATATCGAGGTGGACGACATAGGATGTATACCGCCTTCCGAGATGGACTGTGACGAAGATATTGTAGATATGTTTGTTCCCGCTGGCACATTGTGTTTCCCTGTAAATGAAGCTGGACCAAATCTTATCTGTATTAATGGAGAATGGGTCGAAGCTATCTCAGGTATTTTTTACCAGCTCCATGGTCAGTATTTCCTAATTTATGGATTAGGAGTACTTCATAGCGTATTTTATTGAGATGCCAATTATCTGTTTACATTAATCTAATTAGAATGATGACGCTGCTTTGAAAAAAAATGAGTTTTTATAATATTGCAGTTTTTCTTCTTGCATTCGTTTTATTATCATGTTTATAGTAAAAATAAAAAATAATATCGATAAAAGCAATACGCGTTACCTGTCTTAGACCTCTTGTGAATTTTAATACAAAGAAATCTACAGTTTTATTTTGCTATTTGTTATACATTATAAAAAATATAATGTATATTTCTTTCTCGTATTGTTAAGTCATGCTTTGGATCATTTGTTTTCGGGTATAGTCGAGTCAGTTCTAATAAATTGTGACATTGTAGTAGCAAAGTCGGACAGAGAAAAGAGATCTCACGCGGTTTGTACTACACATCGTTCAAGAAGACGTTCAAGATGGAGAAGACGTCGAAGGAGATCGCCTTATCAGACGTGTATAAGTACGTTTAATCAATATTTGAGCCACGACATGACAAAACCAACATAATGCGTTTGTGACCAGCCTGGGTCCAGACCAGCCTGCGCAACCGTGCAGTCTGATCAGGATCCATGCTGTTCGCTATCAGTTTCCCTATTTGTAATAGGGTTTGTAAGTGAACAGCATGGATCCTGATCAGACTGCGCGGATGCGGATGCTGGTCTGGATCCATGCTGGTCGCAAACGCATTATGTTGGTTTTGTCATGGCACGGCTAATTTACTTACTTAATGTTTTGTTATATTAAAATGAACAAGGAACAACAAGCTTTCAAGAAATTGAAATTTGGCCTCTCTGAAATTGTTAATTTGGGATTGTGTGTCAGTTATGAACGGATTAGGGAACGTTATAGTGCGATATTATTATGAACGTACTGGCATATTTCCGATGTATTTAAATTGTAAAGTCAGATATGAGTCGTTGGAATCGGATTCAAAACTAAAATTGTTATTCCTATACCTTTTAATTTTAGTTACAAAAATATCTTTGTTTGATATAATTTGATAAAATAATGTCTACATGGTTTTAGAAGAGGTGTAAATGAAGTTTTAATGATAAAGATAGTTTATCTATGATAATATTTTTGATTTACATATCAGGTCCAAACCACGGTCCTCAATTTACCAAATGTCCATCGTCTCTAACATTTTATGCTCCGTCAAAGAAAACAGAAGCGGTAGTCTCCTGGGAAGTACCCGTTGCAACTGACATAGAAGATGGCAAATTAAGGTAACATTTTGTTTAAACTATGTTTAATCACTACATTTTGCAAAACGAAATAAGTACTTTGTCTTTTTGATTCTATCATTTTGAAATTATTACAATTTATATTTCATATAAGATAAACTGTTGAAGTTATTCATTCGCATAAGCATGACAATATTAACATCTAATATGACATTAACATTTACGAGCTGTATCGTTATTTATTTTTAACTGTTTTTGATCTGGTGATTTATCGCCTGACCAGTGCTATCTCCATATTTTTCAAATTCCGCTGTCTTCTCTTTCATAAACCTAAGATCATCCTTGGAAGCACACTCATTCGCATATACGTAGTTTAAATAGGACTTGTTTAACGGTACAAAACGACTGCGAAAACACGTAACCACCAAACATAGCAACTTGATCGCGCCACGTTTCGTTTCTCAAAAACCTCTGCTGAGGTCACTTTAACATAAAGTTATAAGCTGGTAAAAAATGTTGTGGATATAAGTAGACTAGCTGTGGCCTATGGTATTGTATTAGTACGTATGTTAAAGTTGCACGTCTCAGTCTTTTCAAGACATTAAGACAGATGTTATTATTTAGCCCTAATCATCCCGTACTTGGTCATCATTTTTTGCTCACTTGTTTTGGTCTTATCATACAATATGTCTTACAAAACATGTACGACAGTGAATGAAACTGTATAAATAATGAACGGGACCGAAAATTATTAGCCTTTGTCAGCTGTAGAGAACTAGGCTAGCATGCACGTATGTTTAATTTGTCCAGGTTTTTGTACTCTTCCCAGATCAATTGTTTGTCTTGTTAATGTTGACTTTGTCGTTTGTTTTGAGTTTTCGCCTCTTCGCCTTGCGGACTGAAAGTACGACAACGTTTTGACTTTGTCGTATTTTCGTGTTCTCGCCTGTTGCGCTGGGAAGCGAAATACATCATTGCACAAAATCAGCCACCATAGTAATCGGAATATATTTGTCTGGAAGATAGAAAGAAAAAAATAGATGATATTGATTTGGATTTGAGTGAATATGCTATAAATCACATTTTGCTATATTCACGACGACATATCTACAAAAGCACTTAAATAGGCAAATACAAACAGCAAAGGTATCGATGAATAGAAACATATAGAAATCGAATAAATATCCCTTTAATGTGTGTGACTACAATGCCATAAAGTCACATGGTTGGTCGTCTTTGCTATAGAATAAGCATGTGCACGAGTGGTAACTAATAGGCTTAGTAACTAACTAGAAAAAGAATATGAATAACGACCACCCCAACCTATTAATGTTTTTTCGATCAAGTCATTTGAGTTGTTTGTGATCATTTGTGTATAAATGGACTTATTTAAGACATTGAATGATTTATTAATAACGAAATAAGAATTTACTATTGTAATGTTATCAATTTGTTACCTAACTGACATTTAACATGAACATTTAATACTTTACATATAACAACATTTCTTTAGTTAAGTTACAAACATACAAAAAATGCGTATTAATGGTTTAAATTGGTTTAATAAGTACCATGTTTTCGTTTTATTTTAAGTGTTACACAAACGAGTGGGCCGAAAAATGGCGGTATCCTAGATGGTGATCCAAATGGTAGAAAGTATTATGTTTATTACAAAAGTGCAGGAGATACCGGTGGCTTGACTGCTACTTGCAAAATAGAAATTATAGTAAAAGGTTTGCAATAAATAATTTCATTCTTTTACGAGTTTATTGCACACAGGATTAAATTAACGGAGAAGAAAGCATGTACTTACGGATTTATTATCGTGACAACGCATAGCTGTTGCTCGTTTTTGATAATATATATAACGTAGTTGCAATGAGGTCCCTGTAGTTTCATTAAACCAAAAGGCTAGTTAAAGGTTTGAGTGCCCTTTTCACACCAATAATTTATCGGTTATGATAAAAAATCTCTCGCATGTCGGCATCATGTACACGTCTTTCACGTACATACCTTGGAGAGGTTTTGGAAATAAATGATAATTTAAAATCAGCAACATGTATGTGTATGTTATATAATTGAGCTTCTTATATGTCTTAAATCTTGTATTTTATCTATGATTCTCAACTTTACATTCACGGAAAAGTTTTTGGAAACATAATTTGGTATTTATTAACTTAGTAATTGTAATAGTTTTGCGACCTTGAAACGAACACACAAAACAACATTTATGCCTATGACTTCTACTATGCTAATTTCAATGTTTTTTTTTAATAAATCTTCATCCGGCTCATCTACATGGACTCCTGTTGATAACAATATTTATACATTTGTAAATTAAATAATGCTCTGAAAGGATTTTGGTGATCTTAGCTTGTGGTATAGTCAATGTTTGCATTCAGAAAAGTGTTATCTGTATTGTATTATTATTTCATTTAGTAATAATCTGCCCTATACCCAGTGCACCAAAGTTTGGTACTATCGATTGTTCAGGAACGTACTATGGACATTCTTGTGTATTCGCCTGTGTTATTGGCTACGGCCCAACAATTACAGGTATGATGTGTCAAATGAATGGTCAATGGACGAATGGAGGATCATCTGAATGTAGAGGTAAAAAAATACTGAACTATTTTGCTAAGTATATAAATTATTTGTGTACAACTAAATTCATTAAATTAATTCCATATTAACTTTAAAGGGACGATATTTGCAAACGATTGCTTGGTTGTTTAAATAGGTTTCATATCACACCGACAGAGTAACGGTAACATGGCGCCGTTTCAGCTACACTGGTGGAGGAAGGCCTCAGGTGCCATCCGTGCATTATTTTAGGCACGAAAGGCACCTGAAAAGAACCACTGAAATTCCATAAGCTAGATGGACAACTTCCTCATATGAATAAAATCCTAGCGATTAGGGCAAATTCTTTGAAGTCAACTAACTTAACCACTCGGCCACGCACGCCCCTTATTTATGAAATTTGAAATCAAGACCTACAATGAAAAATACAATCGACCGAATTATATGTAAATAGAACATCATATCAGACTTTTTCTACCCTTTATTGAAACATTTTTTACCGTCCACGTCAAAAGCATTATAAATTGAATAAAGTTTTTTTCCCATCAAATTGTGTTATATCAAATATGTAAGAGAATGTGCAGCATGCAGAGGTGATGTTTATATACAAGTTCATAAAACATTTAATAAAAGAAGCGGAATACAATGCTGAAATTAAAAATAGAATGTAAAGAGTAGTCGTAAAATGTTTGATGGTTGGGAGTAGGTTATTTATTTGCGTAATTTATCGCGTGAAACTTGAAAATATTTTTCAAGTAGAGATTCTCACAATTGTTTAATTATCATACGAATTGAAGTTTTTAAATTAACAATTTAGCCAATAATTATTTTTCCTTGGCTAGGAAATCTACAAAAAAAATCTAATTTTGATTTTAAAAGTACACATAAAAATTATGTAATCGAATACATTCACTGCATAATTAACTGTCTTTATTATCAACCTTAAAGAACAATGAACAAAAAAACACAAAGTTGATGTAGGCTTGATGGAGTATGTTAGTTGTTTCCATCACCGTATATTTTCTTACCAATGGAAAAAGAGTAAGAATTGATGTTTACATGAATGCTTTAACACTGATTGCAAATCAGAAGGGTAAGGCCAAGCTCTAGACCAGCGATATTTTTGGTTACCGAATTTAGTGTCTCAAAAGTGGTAGTCATAAATAAAACATCGTATACTCCACCAAAATAAAACACGATTATTTACTTACGGAGTAAAACTAAGTTTTCGGTGAATGATTCTTCTGATAATAAATATATTGATACAAGATGATTAAGCAAAATGACTTATCCCAGACGATTACCTTAAAACATTATATCTAGGATTTGATGGTAGGTAAATAAGGCACATAGTGAATTATGGGATTTGATGACGGGTACACAATGCCACAAAGTGAAGTCTAGGAATTAAAAGTGGGTACACAAGACACACAGTGATGTCTAGGGTTTAATGGCTGGTAAACATGGCAGATACAAGGTTACAACACGTCATCAAAACTTGCATATTCTGTATTTATCAGTTTATTTTTTTTATTTTTTTATTGCAGGTGTGAGTTGTCCCCAGTCCACTCCTACCATAGAACATGGGCATTATTCCTGCAGTACCTTCACTGTAGGAACCACTTGTAATCCAACATGTGATCAAGGATATTCTGTGTTCAAATTTTATCCTATAACTTGCAAAAACGACGGACAATGGTCACTTCCAGTGGGTACTATATGCAAAGGTATGTAATGTTTCCTTTATAGGAATTAAAGCCTTGAAAAATCAAACCGAATTGTTGAATTACTTTACGAAGCAAGCCATGAAACACTCCTTAAATAGGAATTTAGAATAAAATATTAATTGTACTAGAACAAAAGAGAAGTTTAAAATGACATTGATTCTGTTTGAGTTCAAATAATGGCAATAAACCATTGCTTCCACTCGGCAGCAAATATGTTAGTTTTGATTTAAAATATCTATTTCTCTATCTTTATTTTCGATTTTATTGTCAAATTTTCAACTAGCTGGATGTTTTTATTATGTAAATAGAATCATCTTTCCTGTATACTTTATGATATGTTCGTTTTCATATTCAGATTCCGATCCACCCACTTTATCGAATTGTCCATCAAATATAATGATATCTTCTGACAAAGGAGACACTTCAGCTGTCGTTACATGGGAAGTGCCATCTGCCTCTGACAACCAGGATGCTACTAGCCCTTCAGTAATACAAACCGCTGGCTCTATATTGCCTGGTACCCGGGTTGAAAGCGGAGTTGTTTACACAGTAAAATACGTGGCTTTCGATAGCGCTGGAAACCCCTCAGAAGAGTGTTCATTTAACGTGCAAGTAAAAAGTGAGAGTTTTGTGCATAATCTGTTATATAAGTGCTGTATAAATGCAAGTTTTGCCACGATTTCTGTTGACTTGATTCTAGTTACTTTTTGTCAAATTTAACATGAACTTAAGTTGTTATTTTTTCTTTAATTCAGCTACTAAATGTTCCTCTATTTCTGCACCACATTATGGCTATTACCAGTGTGACAAAGGTTTCATTTATGGAAGTCAGTGTTCTTACTCCTGTTACAAAGGATATCTGTTACAAGGAGCGACCTTGGCAACATGTGACCAGAATGGCGTATGGAGTTCATCTGCGCCAACATGTAAAGGTATGAATTTTAAGACAAACTATTTCTTTTGCAAACCTTTTCCTAATCATTTTTGTTCTGTTCATTTGGCAATGGCCTCTTTAAAAGCACAGAGAACTTCTATAACACTAATATCGACCGAAGCTGAAACAAGTTACACCAACATGTGAAGGTATGAGTTTAAATCCTACTTTTATAGACAAAACATTTCTTTGGCAAATCTTTTCCTAATCATTTTTGTTCTGTTCAATTGATCACGGCCTCTTTAAAAGCAAAGAGAACTACTAAAAGACTAATATCGACCGAAGCTGAAACAAGTTACACAAAAATGTAAAGGTATGAGTTTAAATCCTACTTTTATAGACAAAACATTTCTTTGGCAAATCTTTTCCTAATCATTTTTGTTCTGTTCAATTGGCCATGGCCTCTAAAGCAAAGAGAACTTTTATAAGACTTATATCGACCGAAGCTGAAACAACTTACACATTGTCAAAGGAGAGACAAACGAGGTTTTTCACACGCGTTAAATGGTCAGCTGTGCACTGCATGCTTTGAAAAGAGCCGAATATAGTTTGAAAATTGAAAATAGATTTATTATTTATTTTAGACTTGGCTGACACATTTGTGATGGTTTATCGTAAGGCATTGGACATTATTTATATCCCGATTAAATAATAAATTGATTTTAATAAGCAAAGGATCAACAATGAAACTTTACATTTGAACATAAGTGATAAGGCATAAAAATGGTCATACCCGTCATAAAATCTAACCAAAATACAATTTCATTTGATTTGTATTTTAGTGGGGTGAGTTTATATGTGA
Organism: Ruditapes philippinarum; assembly: GCF_026571515.1. Classification (NCBI taxonomy): domain Eukaryota; kingdom Metazoa; phylum Mollusca; class Bivalvia; order Venerida; family Veneridae; genus Ruditapes; species Ruditapes philippinarum. The sequence continues at coordinate 71,732 of NW_026860036.1, forward strand.
TCATTGATGTGTATGTTTTAAATATTAAATCAAGTTATCATGCACGTTTCGAATTTCGAATTATATGTACATGTATAGGATTTGAAATCATTTTCAAGAAATATTTCATTATTTGTTTCAGAGATTGAATGTTTACAACCAGACCAGTACGGGATAAATTTATCCAATGGTTACTTCAGTTGTCCTTCTCCAATAACGTACCAGTCAGCGTGTTATCCAGTTTGTAACAGTGGATTCGAACTTGCACAATACGCGACAGCGATATGCATAGTAGATTTAAATAATAATCCTTCGCTAAGTTTGAGTTTGCAACCCGAATGTCTTGGTAAGATTTGACGTTAATAAAGTGATTATGTTTGTTTGTGTTGGCCTTCATGCACAATATACTCGTTTCCAAGGAAATAATTTCTGATTTTCTATAACTGATTAATATAATTCCATTTTATATATCTTAAATGTTTTTGTCTTTTTCAAATCCTTCTGATAATGTTGTACATAGAAAAGAACATACACAACTGTATCTATGGTGTCTATGGAGTGTTTTTTGTGTGTGTTTTTTGTGGGTTTTTTTTGAGATTTATTATTATTTTTATTATTATTATTCTTATTATTCTTATTATAATTATTATTATTATTATTATTATTATTATTATTGTTTGTTTTAGATAACGAACCTCCAACGTTTAATGATTGTGTAGGAACAAAAGTTCTTACATTTCCTGCAGCAAAGGGAAAGACAACTGCAGTAATACAGTACGATATCCCAACAGCCTCTGATAATGTAGATCCTTCCCCTGAAGTTATAAAGATACGAGGACCAGATAGCGGAGACACCGTGGACGCAAGTGATATAGAATATGTTGAGTTTCAAGCAATGGATGATGTTGGGAACGTCTCACCACTGTGTTTATATGTCCTTCAAGTAGATGGTAATAAAATGAGGCGAATACTGGCTCAATGCTCAGAATAATAATTATTATTGTCTGATTTTAAAATCTACCGTTTAGAGTTTAATGAACCTTTATGAATATTGTGTATTTTGCAATACTGTTTAATGGTTTTAAGGTAACAGTCATAAATTCAAATATAATTTCATGTATTTTGTTTATACTATTATTTTATTGCATTTAAATCACGGAACACAGCCCTAATAATACACAATCACACAGGACCACTTGAAACGCACTTATTAATGCAACATTGCCGTCATAACTATCATTATTATTCAATACATCTATGTGAAAGGTACGATGGTTCAGAAAGTTAGATGTATGCCTCATCTTTATCAAGGGGTCGTCGATTCGAGTCCTACTGGTGTCAATATTTGCTACTCTTATTTGAAATATGGCTACTGTGGAGACAGAATTCAATAAGTTTGCTTAAATTAATTTATTTGAAGTAAACATAGCAGTTTTTTAATTGTAGACAAATAATTAACACAATGTATCATATGAGGATACATTGTCATAAAACTAGGGCCTAAACCTTCAAGGCTTAGATTGAGAATCATAGACTTTTTCACTGGAGGATCCCTACTTTGATTAACATGGCTGTCATTTTATGTTATATTTCTTCAACAGTTACTGAATGCCCTGCCTACATTCCACCAGATAATGCAGAAGTATCCTGTACATCAGACTATATATATGGTAGTATTTGTACATTAACCTGTAAAATAGGTTACGAAAGTCAGAGCTCTGCGGTAGTTCAATGTTTAGAGGACGGGTCATGGAATGCCACAAACTTTGAATGTTCAAGTAAGACCCTTTTGTTTTCAGGGGTTGCTTTCTCATAAAATCATTATTTTTTTATTCTTTCATTTGGCAAAACAGATATTCTAATTACTATGCGGTTGATAAACATAAGTTTTAAACATCTTCCATTGTTAAATTTTAAACTTTCATCATTTTTATCTGCTTACGCGGTTCTAGTTGGTAGCTTACATTTACTCTCACTATCCATGAACAGGCTTAATCAAACAGAACCTGCAAAATCGTCAATTTTGCAGCTTTGGGCATTTTAAGGTTACATATTTTAATACTTCTTGATACAGCATACATTTTTGTAGTAATCACAGTAAGAATTTCAACATTATAGTTATCATAATTCATTATTGCTCAAAAACCTGTTTGTATTTTATTTCAGAGGTTCTATGCCCATCGGTGCCAACACCTCCAGACAATGGATTTTACTCTTGTGCAGCAAACACCTTTCCCTATGGCACAATATGTCAAGCAATTTGTAATGAAGGTTTTGCACTATCACAAATGTCTTTCGCAAGATGCACGTTTGATGGGACTTGGGAAATATCTACAACCCCTGATTGCATAGGTATAAGATGTAAATATATATACAGATAAATGATTACTAATTGTTTTTATAAATATTTTAACCGAAATACCTGTAACGTAGAAACACGCTTTATATTTAATAATTATTGCTTATGATATAAAATATCATCTTTACATTCATGTACAGATGCTGAACCACCAGTGATTATAGACTGTCCATCTGAGATAAAGATTAATGCAGAGAGGGGATTAGAAAGTGCTATTGTAACTTGGACTGTGTCATCAGCTAATGATAATTTTGATAACAGTCCATCAGTAATGAGAGTGTATGGACCTAACTCCGGTGAACGTATTGAAGATAGCGCGATAGTAAAATATCAGGCAACAGATTCTGCTGGCAACCCATCAGATATTTGCACAATATATATCACCGTTACAGGTAAATTGAAACAAATTGATGTTTTCTTGTAAATCACCGGATGTCCCCCCCCCCCCCCTGTAGACCCCCCCCCCTCAACATTTTCAGCAGTAGTGATTAGAGATCAGAATAGTTTGTCAAGTAGTTATTTGATCAGTTTGTATTTCTTGTCAAGATCAAAATTTTACTCAGTCCACAAGTTTAGATTATATACTCAAACATGAAGATGCTTTCAAAACCTTGCTCTTGGTGATTGTGTGTAGACGGAGTTTTAAAGCTTTGGGAAATAGCCCCTTTGTGGTTTTTCGTAAAATCATTATTAGCCCCATGAATGTCAAAACAACAAGCAGTGGTTAAGATAGTAACGTTGTCTACGGTCTAGAAGACGGCCTCTGTTAGGGCTAACAACTTGAATACCTTTTCATATTATCTTATATAACAGGTAGTTACTGATCAGCAATACGTGCCTTATTAATGGTTCATAACGAGATTAATGCTTGTAAGATATTAGCCAAAAATCATTTCAACGGGCTTAAAATCGCCGGAAAATAATCGTCATTATCAATATCAAGTGGCAATTTCATGGAATGATTAGAAATTAACAGCATTGGATTTGCTTAAGTCTGAACATTTCTTTGAAAGAGTCCAAATTTGTATTTTTAATTTTCACCCGAAAATGCACAGTTGGCTAGCATGAAGATTCATTTTTTTACAGACCCAGCTCGTCCGAAAGAAATTTAACCCCCTCCCTTCTCCTCATCTTAAATGCTCCTTACAATTACAATGCTTTTGCAGTCATCAGATGTACTTCACCATACTGGCCCGATGATGGAAGAATGTCATGTGACCTTGGTAACATTTACGGGAGCGAATGCACATACACGTGTGATGAAGGTTATGAAGTGTCATTTCCATCTACGACTGTCTGTGAGGAAGATGGTTCTTGGTCTTATGGTGGCCAACCGCCATCATGTTCTCGTAAGTAAACCCTTTGATTATTAGTCTTTTATTCTCAGAAAGTCGAGTATATGTAAAGACAGTTTTATTAAACCTGCTGTCGTTTCAATATCAAAATGTCATTATTAGGTTACTGTAGAGGTTTGACATTTAGCACAGAAACACTTTGAATTATTGGTAATATATGAACAAAAGTGATATCTCGGAAGCTTTAAAATCAGCAAAATTACAAGAAAATTGTAGGCTCGGTTTGAATGAGTGTGTACATTAAGGATAAATAAGACACATATTCAAAACATCACTCAGGCCCCCCTTGCACCGATTTGAGCGGTAATTAATTTTTCAACACTTAAAAGTTTCGTTATCAATGATCCCGAAGAACCAAAAAATGTAACACCTCTAAAGTGAAGAACGAGGCATCTTTTTACAGATGCCACACGGTACGTGACACCTGCTGTTGTGATGTACACTATAAATATCTGGAAAAAGATTATCCCTCGGAAGCATTACAATCATCAAAATTATATGAAAATTGTAGACTCGTTTTGATTGGGTCAGTACATTAGGGATAATGAAGAAGTGCAACATTATTCACTCCCCCTAGCACCGGCTTGAGCGGTTCTCAATTTTCAACACTTAAAAGTGATTAAATCAATGATCTGGAAGGTCCAGACAAATAAAACACTGGTTTAAAATCAAGTACATTTATGTGATTGATGTAAATTAATATGCTTTAATTCCACAAATAATGATACCTACAAATAAAGAGACAGGTAAAGAGACAAGGTTTGTATACGTTACACACATTTTTATTACAAATTCATTTATATATTCTTAATATTGAATGTGTAATTTAGTTTAAATCATTTCAATACACTTTTGTCGTATTATTGGTTTTTTAATATTTAAGTATTGGTTTTACAGCAATAACCTGTGGCCCACCTCCAAGTGTGTTATATGGAACATTTGCTTGCATCGATATTATGTATAGGTACGAAAGTTTATGCATACTGGAATGTGCCAGTGGATATTCAACTGATAGTGCTGTATATGCAATATGTCAGTCAAGTGGCGAATGGCATATCTCTTCAAATAGCAGTTGTAAAGGTAATATTTTAAAGCAACTTGATTTATATATGTCGGTTAACAGTCTACATTTCGTATTATATGCATCTATGTGTGTCAATTAAAGATGCATGTCTCCAGATAAGCCACTATAGTTTACGAAAATCTACCTTGAGAAAAAATATAATAAAATGTTAAGAGAAAATATTTACAAATATTTACATGTTATATGCAATCAATGACTAACTTTTGCTGTATCTGTCACCACTTATCATCATCTAATTCTAACTCATTAACGACTGTTTTTGCAAATTCTGACCTGTTGTGTTTTTTATAATGTTGCAGAATATATGTGTAAATTAACTTCCTTGTTAACTGGACAATATTTTACTCTTTTTTTTAATTTCATTAATATGAGCATTAATCTAGAAGCTTGAAGCTTATAAATAAAGACATACATGTACCGTGATATATGATATATATGTACCAGTAAATTTTATAGTATAATTATAACCATTTTACCAAATATTACAGATATTGTTCCACCAACCTTATTAAACTGCAAGACCTACCAGACATTTTACACTGATCGTGGTTTGGATACTGCACAAGTAACATGGAGTATTCCGACTGCAATTGACAACACAGACAACCCTAGCGACATCATCATTGAACAGCTATCAGGTCCTACAATAGGCTCTAGTATCAACATAGGGACGACAGTAGTTGACTATAGAGCTGTTGATACGTCTGGAAATCCATCCATCGTGACATGCTCTATTACGATAAATGTAGAAGGTAAATCAATAGTTATAATTATTTAGAACCAAAATCGTGTCGTTACCCAATTTATTTTAAATGTGATTGGCACCAATATCCCCTGGAATAGAATGACATGAAGAGCCCTAGAATGGCATAAAGAAGCAACCTTTTTATTATTATTTTGCGCCGCGCCAAATTGTAATATTTGCCATTTGAATGATAGTTTTAATGATACAAGCTCTTATTAATAAATCGTTTATTTAGCAATTGTCAATGAAATTGCTTGAGAATTATTTTATTCAGTGTCATCTTTGACAAGATACATTTCATGTAACATTTTATATGTATGGAAATTTTATAGTATAATCTATATCACATTTTAAACAAAAGATAATTGAATTTCTTTAGGTTTTTGCATTATATGCCTTATTAGATTGTTATGGAATTGATGATTTTCATGAACTCAATCTTTTTAACCGTTTACAAATATCTTTTATCTTTCAGCTGTTTATTGTAATCACCCGAAATATTATTTTGATGACGTGAACTTGGAATACACGTGTACATCCTTTAACTGGGGCGATACATGTAGCTTGGCATGCCCCTTAAAAGATTCATTAAATTTAGAAGGACCTGATTTGATAACATGTGAGGCGACTTTCTCAGGTTCTTCACCAGTAACAACCTGGGAATATGAGGGTAATGTTGTACCATTCTGTGAAGGTGAGTCATGTGCCGAGTCACTCTATATAAAATATACTAGATTTTGATCATTATTATGTATATATTAATATAAGTCAAATATTAAGTAAGGTTAAATAGTTTTATACATTTGTCTGTTGTAACGAATTGTAGAAAATACTGGACAATACTAAATGTCAATGTACGAGGAGTCCCTATTTGTCAAACAGAAACAGGGTAAATACAATGTAAAGAAACAAATTGCGATATTTAACTTTTCATGAAAATTTAAGAAATCAAGAAAGAGGAAGTACCTCTAGTGCATTCAGAACAAGAACGGAAAAACACAGACTTGAGTTTTATCTAGTTTGTTCACGAGAGAGATTATAGAAGGCGTAACATGTTTATGACATGTTTAATTAATATAGATCTTTAAATATTCTAAATCATATTTACCGATTACGATATATTGTTTTGTCTACATCCTTGTGTAAGCCATTTTACATTTTACAACTGATCTCATCGGATTAAAAAATGTATAATTATATGTAACTAATTATATTGGAAATCACTATATATTGTTATAAGGTTCCAAGTACTGTGCGATTTGTCTTATTTTATACAACATTGCTATTAAAATGAAAAGAAATATGTTTATGGATTTTATCAACGCTTAAAGTAAAATGTAATAAATATTTATAGCTTGTATTGTGTGCGCATTTTGTAGAATCTTCTTAGTATGTATACGCCTCTTAATTTTAGTGGTCCGAAAAATTTAATCTTACCCACTATACTTTCTGACGTCATCCTGAAAATTGTATTATTGAAATTTATTAACTCATTTATGTAAAGTTATTCAGCAATGTTTTTATATTATAACATTTTTATAGCCCAGGTCTGTCCTCTGAATCTAACAATTCCACAAAATGGCTTGCTGTCGTACACAAATGATAATCAACCGGTTGTGTTCGTTTTATGTTACGAAAACTATGATTTGCCGTATGAATTTAATGGACTTATCCTGTGCCTTGATTCTGGATTATGGAGTACCGACGAAGTTCCAGATTGCACAAGTATGTTAAACTTAACGTTCAATGTTTATCGCCTCTAAATTAATTGTCAGTATTGAACAGCTTTGACTCTTAATATATAAGTTTATATAAATATACTTAAAGGTCCTAAAACTTTTTGCATATGTTTTTAAATGCATTCTTAATTAATATAATAATATTTTATTGTCGTCTTTTTTCTCAAGGAACTCGTCGTCCAGGGCTCAACCTTTTGCCTGTTTCGTTTTACTACTCTGTAGATTGTAACGCACAGACTGGCACATCTATTAATGCGATAAAAGACCAAATATTAGCTCTTCTAGAGGATTATATTGGAACTGCCCTCGCACCTGATTGTCTTGCTGGTTCAACGTGTAGTTACGATGATCTTGTAGTTCAATGTGGTTCCACTAGCAAGAGAAAGAAAAGAGATATTAATGATTATCGTTTTAAAAGAGAAGTATCCGAACTATTCGTCAATTTTTCATTGATTATCACCGGAACAGTTTCAAATTGGGATGAACTTTTGATGTATGAGGATTTTCTATTTCAAATGTCTGATCAGCTTAAAAATGCTGTATCTGCCGGACAGTTTGACTTGAACGATCTTGCAGTTGTCCGAGGTTCTTTTTTCAGGGAGCAGATTTCTAGTACTAAATGTGAGGGAAGCGGTCAAGTACAATCTGCTTTTAAATGCAGTAAGATATGAAATCAATTTACTTTCTTAAATTGCTTGTTATCAAGGTTTAAACTGATATATACGTTATTACATTACAATGTATTTTTACAGTCGGAATACAGTTCGAAATTCTATGAATATATTTGAATTTGAATCTTGAAGATCAATAAATAATTATAATGTGTAACTTTCAGTGCCAGTCAGAAAAGATTGAAAACAAAATGCAACTGTTGTTTTTTTAGAAATTTGACTAAATCAATTAAGAATAAGAAAAAATTCCCTATAACATAACGATTACTTGTGCCAGGTATTTTATTACATATTTTCATTCCCATCATTTCAACTTTTTGCAGCATTGTTAACTATTTTAACTACTTGAGTCTTCTTAAAGTTCAAATAGTTTAATCATATACTGTTACATTACGTACTAAAATATTTATTAAAAGTGTATTTTATCTATCATTAGAAACATGTGCTGCTGGTATGTTTCTTGAAGATGTTGACGGAGTAAAAGGTTGTAGGAAGTGTCCAATTGGCACTTATATGGAAAATGACGGTGCTTCATCATGCATATCATGTCCACCCGGCACAAGTACAAATAAAACTGGATCTAAATCAGCTGATATGTGTGTGGGTATGTTACAGATTCATATATTAATAAATTCAATAAACGAATAGACATATGCACATATGACGAACGATTAATGCACGTCTTTAAATACACAACAGCACGTGTCAAGTGCCGTGCAACAGCTGTAAAAATATGCCCCGCACTTATGTTTGTAAAATTTTCTGGTCCTTCGGGATCGTTGATGCCGGCACTTTATATGTTGAGAATTGAGTACCGCTCAAGACGATGCTAGGGGGCGTGAGGGATGTTGCACTTATTCATTATCCCTCATGTACAGACTCAATCAAACCGAGTCTGCAATTCTTATGTAATTTTGTTGTCATTAATGCTTCCGAGGGATCACTTTGTTTCAAGATTTTTAACAATTACAAACCATTAATTTTATTTATTGAGGACATTTATTATTTTGGAGTGACATTTACTTAATTAGTAATGGTAATGTTCAATATAGAATACATAATGTAGCTATATATTTTATTTTATTTTAATAAGAACTTTGTCCCATTGGCTTTTCATCGTTGACTTTGGTAAAGCCGTGTACTCCTTGCGCCATTGGCTTTTATCAGGACGGTATTGGTAAAGCTTTATGTCAAAAATGCGACTTTGGAAAAACAACATTCAAAGTAGGATCACATAACTGCAGTCGTAAGAATCTTAACTTTATTTGCAAAAAGCACATCTAATTTCAGAGTAACTTGACATAGCTTAACCTTATCATATATTTTATTACACGTCTTTAATAGCAACTTTTCATAGTACGTATTAAAAGCACTTATTCCAATTTAGAAAACGTCAAACAGCCTAAATATGGAAAAACTGTTAACACTCTACGGAATTTATCAGACATTTACATTGTACATGTTATTATACTTTTGTACTTTTGGAATACTTTAATATAATTAAATGTAAAGAATATATTTATTTATAAGTGATGAACAGCATTGTTTATTTGACTTCAAACTTTTTTTAATTTGCGACAAATCACAAATATTGTTTCCGTAATTGACATATTTCAATGTTAATTTAAACGTTGATTAGGATTTTTATTGTTGTAGCGTATGACATTGTTCTCAGTTCACAAAGTTCAGAAGTAATAGCATCAGCATTAAACACAACGGATGTCATGGATGAAATGACCGTACTATTTTGGTTATTCAGGAGAAGTGGGTCTAACTTTAGTTTACATTTTGAGAACAACGTTGTAATTGAAGTTTCTGGACAGAGCTTCATCATTTATTGGTAAGTCTGAATTTGGAACATTTGCATATGGCTTGAATAAGGACAATGTTGGTCCTTTCGTTTATAAATTGTCTTAAAATTATACATATTATTTTAACATTAACACATGAAAATGCAATGTGTTTTCTATGTAAACATAATTTTAAGTAAATTCATTTGTTTATAATAGCAATGATTTATTACTTGTCTTTCTATTTTAAAAAATATATATATATATATATATGAAAAACTGTTAATAAATTAAATATATACGTAAAGAGACATGCTTATTTTTCATTAAAAATGTTCAAAAGGTATAGTTAAGCCACGCCAGATCAAGATTTGGTCAGACATGAAGTTCAAAACATCGAGCGTCCATACGTGATCCGCTCTTTATCTCGTATCTTTTTAAGTATTTTCATAAATAAGGCAAATACATGAGCCCTCTTAAAGGTCAGATTTTGGCGGCCGTTGATTTCCTGTCATATAAACAATTCTCGTGAAAGGTTATAAATATATAGGTTAAACAATTCAACTTAAAGAGAGACGATCATAAGGTCACTTTAAAAATGAAACTTAAAAAAATGAAAGCAGTTAACGGTTGTGAGAATATGTCTACAAAAATGGCTTACTAAGGAATATTTTACTTTACATTAATCATGTTTCTGCCAGGTCATCTAAACATGAGAGCATCTGATTGTAATAAGGGATTGCTTGTTGGATCTCCGGGCGAACTGAAAGTATCTGACATTGAGTCTAATGGTTATTAGTCGATCCCGACTGATTTAGAATTCATGTGGTATTGGTAGTCTGTCACTAACAGAGAAATATGTAATTATTGGTTAAAATTTCCAGGTAAGCCGGTTAAGTAGACAAATAAACAAGCTATTTATTTCATTTTTTAGAGAAAATATCAAAGAGCCAGGTAGCTAAATTAAATTCTTTTTTTAATTGACTATTCTTGTTAATGTTTTAGGAATAGTTTATCCATTATTGTACTGCTACCGGAATCCTCATTTGATATATGGGCGCATTTTGCTGTTTCAACATCAAACACTACAGTTAATTTCTACTACAATGGTGACATGATTGATTCCCATGCGATGGTCTCTCCATTGACGTTACCAGCAAATGCTTATGTTGAACTATTCACCAGCGGAGTAAACGGTTTGTACATAAGTATCTTATTTTTTCAAAAGCAATACAAACAAAAATCTAATGATGAATTTACATGTAAAAATTGTGTACCATAGGGTGAGAGCGTGAAATGATTGCTAACAAATATCATTTTAATATTGGTTTGTATCCCTTGTAAAATATTCCATTCCTTTACCATCACTTATATCTTCAGAAATGTTCTTGAATTCGCTGGCTATATATAGACATGTCCTGGTAGCTGATGGGATTACAAATCATCGATCTTCATGTGGATATGATATATCAGCAGCTGACTTTACATCGGACGATCTTGTTAGTGGCAATTCTGTAGTTCAGACTGAGCCATCTTCTTGTGCAGGTAAACTTTGATACTTCTTTTGTTTATTAACGTATTTATTTTACTATATAAATAGTCCAAATATAATTATCTATGTACTGGCATCTGTCAAAGTGTTTTGACATGAACTAAGCATATCACGTTTGATTGATACTTAAACAAATATTTTGATGGGCGAATTTTATGCATTAAAATGAAATTAGAGAACATACAATATAATCAGAAAGTCATTTGTTTGGATATTTCGTGATGCCCTACCCTTGATGGACAAGCTTACTTGTATACTTAATAATCATTATATACTACTTTCTCTGCAAACTAGCGATGTAACTAATTATAATTATTCAGCTACCAATTTCTGCGCTGATGATCCATGTGGCCAACATTTGTGTACAAACACACAATCTGGCTTTCTATGCACGTGCTCTGGTGGATACACGGGAACAAGATGCGAATTACCACCTGACAATTGTGAAGTAAATGAGTGTCAAAATGATGCAACATGTCTTAGTGGCAGTCATAATTACACATGTTTATGCAAACCTGGATATCGTGGAATCTTTTGTCAAACTCCACCAAGTAACAAAAATATAATTTCTTCTTCAAAATTATTATACTTTGAATAGCAAGAGTAGAAAGTCATGGCTATTGATTATTCAAAATTCAAAAGAGATATATGAACATATTTGAATATTTTGTCAATAAATTACAGTTTACATGTACGTATTTAGTGATGAGCGCAAAACAGTAGTTTAATAGTTCTTACATACTTTAAATTTTGCATAGAAGCTAAGTCTGGAAGCATTTTCATTTTTACACGAGCAAACAAAATTGATTTTCACAAATTGATGAAATTTAGTAAATGGTGGATGGAGTCCTTGGACAAGCTGGGGAGAATGTACATCAAGTTGTGACGGAGGTGTGAGGCAGAGAAACAGAACATGTGATAATCCTAGTCCAGGGCAATATGGCAAACAATGTGTTGGTGATGTGATGGAGCAGATTCAGTGTAATATAGATCCATGCAATAGTAAGATTTATATTATAGTTATTGTTAGTCTACATCATTTTTAGCGATAATTCGTCCGGTTTTGTCGCCTTATAAGAGACATTTATCTTAAGTTAAGTGAAGATTTTCTGCCGTAAATGCATAAAAATAATCAGTTTTAAAAATAATTAAAAAAAACAATAACATAATTATAAAGATATAAATTCAATTCGTGAAAAAAAGAATAAAAATTGTTAAAAATATTCGTGAATATTTATTTAATGAAAATAATGTGTACTCAATATATTGCTTCCAGGATTTCTTTTCATCGGAAATTAAATTGTTACAAACCAATGTTAGTGGTTCGAATATTAAAACTCCTCGTGTGATGTTTACTTTGTTCAATTTTTTTATTTAATACATTACAATACGAAGGTTATATCATTCCGATATTTATTATTTTGTAACATTTTTTCCACAACATGTTAGTATTGTTTTAAAAGATTGATGTATTTTTGGTTGTTTCTTATTTCAGTTACTAGTCCGTGTTTAAGCAATCCGTGTGAAACACACAGGTGTGTAGAGAAGTCAGGTGGTTTTTTATGTATATGCAGTCCCGGCTATACTGGTGATCTATGCCAAACCCCGATTGACCACTGTGAACCAAATCCTTGTCAAAACGGAGGTTCATGTCAAAATGGAGCGAACAACTTTACCTGTATTTGCCCTGAATCATTTCAAGGGAATCTATGTGATGAAGGTAAATTTGTAATTTAATGCATATCAATTGATTGAAACGTTTCCTGCGTTTAACACATTTGTCAAACTATCATTTTAATTGATAGTAATTTTTAAGTAAGTATATTTTACTAGACAGAATCAAATGCCATGTAAATTTTGTTCTTATACTCTTCTGAAATAAATGGAAAAGCGTTCAATTTAATTTTGTTTTATGTTTAAGAAACTGTTTCGTCATCATACTGGACCTCATGGTCACAATGTACAGTTACCTGTGGTGGCGGCGTTTCTATCAGGTCACGTGTCTGTGCGCACAATATCAGTTGTAATGAGCATATAGAGTCAAGATTGTGTAATAACGCTTCTTGTGCAGGTAAGAAATATTTTTATCGCTATTTTGAAGGAAAACAGCTATTTGGTTATCTTACTTTCTGTTGTTTAAAATGTGATCAATAAATCATATTAATTTATTTGACAATAAACTTTAATACTAATTTTCCTTTGAAAAATAAGGGAAGCATACAGTAACGACGAAACCTTTTTTTACACAGTTGATTTCTGCCAGTCATCGCCTTGTGGTACTAACCTTTGTATATCAAGTGAAGATGGATTTAAGTGTACTTGCGATGCTGGTTTTACCGGTGTAAGATGTGATACTCCTGTAGACTTTTGTGACGAAAATAGTTGTGAGCACGGACAATGTAGCAATAAAGCAACCGGATATGAATGTTTATGTGATGAAGGATATAATGGACATCTCTGTAATGTTCTAGAAGGTTTGTTTAATATATTTGTATCGTAGTTATTACGAAAACATATCATGTAGGAAAATAAAAGCTCTATTTTATACTTGTTTTCCTTAACAGTGTTGGGTTGATCTTACATTGAAATTCAATTATAAGAAAAAAGTTCTTTAAATTTAACAATGTCTACGCTTTTTATTACACGTTTATAATTTCATTATTGTACGAGGATTGTCATATTTTAATAATCGATAGGTTTTGTAGGTTGTGTCTGTTTTTAGAATAAATTATTTCTGACACATGTTTTAATGAATGTTATTGTTGTTTTGTTTAGAAACTGTTGGTTGGGGTTTATGGTCTGAATGGACTGTGTGTAATTCTACATGTGGTTTAGGACAAAGACAAAGAAACAGAATGTGTGATAATCCACCTCCTATACAAGGTGGTGAAACATGTGACGGAGATGGAGAAGAAACCGAAGCATGTTATACAGACTGTTATGGTACCGTTCTTAAACTTTAAATTAATATACAAACTCTTGTCTCGTGATCGGTAAAAGTGTCAGTTACAAAAAGTGTAAAAAGACACGTTTTTTTCTTTCAAACTACTTAAGCTGATAGTTATCTTTAAGCATAATATATATCATATATGGTAACATGTTTCTAAAATCGATTTGCAAGACATCAAATTCTCCAAAGAAAGATTGTTGACAGATTGATTGTTTGCCTGTTTTAGATGCATGCTCATCTAATCCTTGTGGAGACATACACAAATGTATATCTGATGGTACTGGGTATAAATGCCAATGTAAAGACGGATACACAGGTTTAGATTGCTCATTAGCACCTGATAATTGTCAACCAAACCCTTGTGGAAACTCTGGTAATTGTGTAAGCATGTCCGACGGTTTTATCTGTACGTGTGTTAATGGCTTCAGTGGATCTACGTGTGATATCATACTAGGTGTGTAAACACTTTATCTAGTCAGTATGCATTAACATTTCCTTTTTGTATACATTAAAAGCATGTATGTATTTTGCAACGATAATTCTATATCACTAAAAATGAAACACTAATTAAAAGAAGATGTTCTCGAAGCCTTTATTGCTAGCGATAATTAACAGTGACATTTTATGCCTTTATACTTCATGTTTAGATCCATGGGAAATAATATTTAATTATTGTTTAATTTAAATTGAAGACAAAAGTGTTTGGGAACCATGGTCAGGATGGAGCTCGTGCAGTGTGACATGTGGTAAGGGAGTACAAAGTCGCCAAAGGGAATGTAAGCTTGGTACCAATGGAAATGAGTGTTCTGGATATAACACAGAGGAAAGAGTATGTGATGAAGATTCGTGTCCAAGTAAGATTTGATTATATGTGAAATAATTTAAGCAAAATAGTTACATTTTCATATATTTCCTATATGGACAATTTATGCGTTAAATACGAATAAAGAGATACATGTATGAATATCAGGTCAGTCATATGGATACATGTTACATTATTCTATTTCTTAGTCTAGTTCACCAGTGTTTTAACTGTATATATTCGGTTCATTTATGTTTTTTCTTTAGGCATTAAATGTTTGGTCAAAATGATTTTCTAGCACATATTTGTGTTCTTTATTTTTCAACAACACATAATTGTACTTTTTATTTCTCGACAAAAAAAATAATCTCTTATTTGTTTTGCAAACAATTCAATATCTATAATTCATTTCTACTAACAGTATGTCCGGTGTTAAAAAGGACATATGGAATGGTAAAAACGTGTGAAAAAACTGAAGAGGTCATTACTTGTACACTGAGATGTCTTCCTGGATATTTTCCACCAAACAGTACATATAGCTCAGAGAACTGGACAGTTGTTTATCAATGCAGTCCGTTCTCGTTCTATACCTGGAATATGACTGATGTTTCGCCATCATGTACAAGTATGAAAATATGCATATTACATAAACACATAAATCAAACTGTAAATAGCATGATAAAGATTTCAAAACCTTTTGTTATTAAAATGTTTTTTAATATACATTAGTATACTAGAGCCGCTTCTAGTCTACATATTTGAAACAATACGGTATTAAATTTTCTTCAAACGTCTTGATCCACCTGGTGTATGTTGTCTAGAGTTAAATCTATTGTATCATTCCGATATTACCAACCAATTGAAGTTATAGTTTAATCTCATTAATTATTTTCAAACAACCTATAGCATTATTATATTGCCGACAAGCTCGAATATACATATAATTTCTTATTGTATTTACAGGGGAATCCGTTAGGCCACGTCGCATAAATGCTGTCGCTTCAATGCGGATTTCCCCGCACATTTCTTGTGAAAAATCGTCTGCATACGAAGTGGGTGTGCGAAATATCGTGTCTGGTTCTGTTTGTCATCGTGGGATCAGCTGTAAAGCCAATGCAGACGTTACTCAATGTGGCAACAGAAAAAGGCGCCAAACAACCGCAGATAATAGCGAAATCGCATTCACTTTTACGTTTGAGTTCGACAATGGAACTGACTCTGGTAATATTAAATATAGCAGTATATGTAACTAAATCAGTTATGTGTATGCATCTCACATAAAATGATATATTAAGCTCATGTTTGATATTTGAAAATACCGATATTTACTATATATTCCCTTTTTATTTATTTTGAATACACGTAGAGAAGGTATATTACACTTTAAAGATATGCAATGCTATTCTTGAGTAAAATATTTTTATCACAGAAATTTATTGAAATCTCAGAATTTCTTACTGAATATGTCCAATTTGAGAATAAAGAAAAAACTATGTTAAGGAAGCTGCGTTCCCTATTACGGGACAAGAGAAGTTGGTCCTTTAAAAATCTGCCAGTTTTTTTAAGGATACTATAATTTCATATTGTATTTAAAAAAACTGGGGCTTTTGTAAGAAAGGACCTTATTGATTTAATTAGTAAAAGGGGATGCAGCTTGCTTCCATAACATTGTATATCGATTCTCTTATTCAATTAGATCTAATATCCAGTAAAAATTTTATAGAGTTGAATATTTCTGCAATGAAAGTATTTACCCAAATATGAGCATAGTACATGTATATCTTTAAAATATATGTCTGAGATTAAATAAAAGAGGAATAAAACAAATACTAACCAAGATCTTGTTGAATGCAGTATGTAAACATATTTTTATCAAAATTTAACATTTGCTTGTTATAAACAGTTAAAAATTCTACTGACGTTGTCGATATATAAAGATGGAAGTCAAGTCTTCACATCAAAATAATTGCTTCATTGGTTGAACATACAATGAGATCAAAATATACATTTAGTAAAACATCACTGTTTCTTTAAATTAGGTAACAACAATATGACAGACTACTGGGATACAATTGAAGACTCTCTTTCACCATTATCAACAAACTCTGGTGACTGGTTGGGAGTTGTAATAGATGGTGTTACATATGTAGCAGATACAGCAAATATAACCAAAGAAGCGAGTCTTGAATGTAGTAGTGGATACTTTTTACAGGATGAAAATGACATTTGCGGTATTAATTACTTATACCGAACACATTTATTTAGTCTTTGATTTATCACACCATCAATGTTTTTATTTCCGGAAAACCTTCTATATTTACCAAAGTAATGATTAAATATAACAAAAAAGTAGAAGATAGAAAGCGAAATCCTAAATTCGTAATTCCTGCTTTTCTAATATTAGTTTTTCTGTATAATTTGTTCGTACTAAAAGCTAGTGTAACTTATTTCTATTTGAGACCTTCATATCCTATAGCATTTAATTTTTAAAATGATAAATGCCTTTACCCTATAAACATTTTTCAAAGAATAACTATTTCTAAATATGACAATAGAACATAGTATTGAAAAGTATCGTAATTATGAATTTTGAACAGTTGGTTGTTCTCCCGGCACAATGTATGATGCTAGACATGGTTACTGTATCTCGTGCCCATTTGGAACTTACCAGGAACTCGCAGCCCAAAGCTCGTGTGTATCATGTCCAGATGGCTACACGACAAACATCACTGGTAGCTACGATCAGTACGACTGCTATTGTAAGTCAATCAAAATGGAGGAGTATAAAATTTATTGAAAATTGATTACATAGAAATATTAAATAATTTCAAATAACGAATTCATTATAATACTTTAAATTTTTAAATTAAACTCTAATTTATTCGTGTTATTACCATGAACAATGTAACAACTACCAATTGTGTTCATGTATTTGGTTTGGACTTTGTTACAATTACTTTTTATAAATAGGATAAATGTACAGTGCTACAATTAGCCAAGTATCTTATACTAGTTGACATAAGCTGTGTGACATTTACCTTTAGAACTAGTAATGTTGGACATAAGTGAGTAATATTTGCCTGCAAAAATGTATTAATTAATGAGCATAGATTGAGCTACAATGACCATAAGCAAAAGATATGCGCCGTGTTACAATTAAGATATGGGTCGTATATATTGGAAAGTCCTTTGTTACAGTTATCGGCAGAATTTGTATTATTTTACATTAACTGTTTTATAGTAACCAGTATATAACATAATAAGGAGCATGAAATGTCTTGCAATTATATGCAGGAGTTACTGCTTCAAGTGGTACTCGAGACCATATAACAAGACAGTATGTGCATTAGCTTGTCTTCGGATATCTAGATATTTTCACATCCATGTCATCTAGACTTCCATCTTAAAACATGTTCGTCATAGCATTAGATCGGGTTTGATTATGTTTTATAATTTGTGACATTTGGAGCCGTATTTGTATGTTTTATCTTCATTATTATCCAATTCGATTTTTTTATTTCAGATTCAGAAGAAACAGAAAACAATGGTAGGAATATTTTTTGTCAGAACAATAATGAGAGGGCTTGGTTAGGCAATGTCTTTATAAACTACTCACAAACCGTAATAGAATCAAAAACTTATTAATGGAAAAGTTTTAGGTGTTATATAAAAAAATGAATTGATCAGCTGGGCTTTTTACAAAATCTGATATATGTCTTTAAATTCAATACTCAATCTTTAAATTATTTCTTACAAATCTTCAGGTGACAATGACGATATAGATGTTATAATTGGTGCAGCAGTAGGAGGATGTATTTTTGCTATACTTGTAGTTATTATCGGAATCAAAATCAAGATGAAAAGGTAGGCTATTAAATGACGCTTGGCAATATGTGCTGTTTTTGATATGTTTACCGGAACCTGATGAATAAAATAGTAAATCCAGTTGTTTCTGGATCACCCCTCGTATAATGCATATCATGCAAATCGAACGAGAGGTCTACCATGATAATGTATGTGCATATGTTATATGGTAATCATAAAATCGTTGAGATTGACCCTTTGAATGCCTTATACTTAGCGTATGATAATTAATGATAATAAGTTAAAGAACTTTCGGAGAAAAAGAGATCCCTCTAGGGCAATAAAGTAAAAAAGTAAAAAATTGCAAACTTTGTTCCATTGAGGTGTTTCTTGATAAATGACGAACTTTTTTATTATTTCTTACATTCCTGCAGTCTTCCATCTTAAGCACTAAAAAAAGTGTGGCCAATGAGCCCAAACGACGAAAACAATATATGACTATGAAATTTCGGTTTATAAACTGATTAGTAGTGGTTAACTCCAAATAAGATAGATGTATACGGTTAATAAACCCAATGTTTATATCTGAGGCTTTACAAAACTGATTTATTCTTACAGGGTTCAAAAGAAAAACAGAATCAACAATTCAACTGTAACACTGAATGAAAAGAAACTGGAGAGACAGAAAACATCTACCAGCATTCAGAGTACATCACATATACCTATATCTGTAGCGGACATTGAATAGTTTAACAGTTATACCTCAAGCAATACAGGATATTGATATAAAGTTACACATGATATTGATAAGAGTTAACAGTTTATATATTACAGTTAATGACTATGCGTAAGTGTGCAATACCATGTGATTATTTTAAGATATTATAATTATAAATTAATGTGTAGCGGGTATTGATGTTAGGATTTTTTATTATTTCAACAATCGTAAATGTATTTGTTTATAATTTGTATCGTTTTTATGTAGATGAATAATTCTCATAATCTTATATCGTACAATTCATTTATGCCTTAAAAACGAATAAATTTTTGTTTCTTAAAATGGACACTGAAATTTAAGCATTTAAAATAAGGCGTTAGAGGCATTTAGATGTTTGTAACCTGAAGAAAATAGCGTAACGTGTAAAATAGATTGTTATAAAAGTAGCAAAATATAAACAAAGATGTATTTGTACAAACTACTTGATCACTATGATTGTACGATTTGCCACAGAGCTTCTGAAGAAAAACGTTCAGTTAATTAGTCAGAGCTTTTGATAATAGACATTTCTGAAGTATAATCGGCCTATAACAGATCTCAACATTGTTTTGTTTTTAATTTTTGTTTGGTTGGGGGAGGGGAGGGGGCGGATATTACGTTTTGGTTGATTAATTTTCAATAACGTTTTAAATAAATACCTTTCATGGTATCAAGTCAAACAATTGTTTGAATTGATCATAGCATAATCAGTATTTTATTTATGTGGTTTATACTTTTACATCAGTTTTATTATACGGTTTGTATATTATTGTAAAACTTACATTATTTTAACAATATTATGTTAGCTAATATATATCAGTTACAACATTCATTTATATCATTTCGAACAATGTTATAGACAATTTGATGTTACAATTATTTCATCATTCCAGAAGAAGTAAAGGACGTGAAACTTTTGAAAATTAGACTAGTTCAGTAGTACCTTAATATGAACAATACTTCTGCGAGTAAAATAAAATAAACATTTTAAAAGATTTCTGCTTTCTGTTATACAGTCATGTTTTCATCATACGGAATACAAGTTCATATTAAAACAGTCAAACAAAGTGTAATCAAAATATAGTCTAGCCTGTAATATCAAAATTTGCACAGTACATTGTAAATTTTTACAGACGCGTAAGACACAATCGATGTTATATAAAATGTTTTGGCTGCTAGCGATATATTTCTTATTTCTCTAGTACACAATATATAACAGAAGACAATTATATTTTCGTTTTGTTTCACTTTTATTTTATTTTTTATCTTTGTTAACATAATTACATTGAAATGTATTTCTGTGTTTTTGTTTGTTTGTTTTTTTTGTTGTTGTTTTTTTTGTTGTTGTTGTTTTTTTCGATTGTTTTTTGTTTTTCTTGTTTTCGACATTTTATTTGTCATAACGGTCTTTCTACATGCGAGCTTACTTTAATAAAGCATGAGTATTTTCTATGACGTTGAGCGTGTTGAAACATTTTCCACTTCACATGCCGTACAGGAACTGCATGGATTGTTCCTTTGTATGCATCGGAAAATTAGATTCCGAAAACACTTCTATAAAATGGGAAACAAATTTACTACTCATTTGTATCAACACTTTAGAATGGTCGGCCATTCTTTTAAACATATAACAATTCAGCCAATTGAAAAAAAATATTTACGATTCTGATACATCGTTTAGTTTTAAAGTAAAAGCCAGACACTTAGCTGAATTAAAATGGGTTAAACATTTACAAACCCTTTTTCCTCTTGGCCTTTATGGCAATATCTTTCAACAAGGTAATATTTCTAAAGATTCCAGTATTTATGTTTTTTATATTTCTTAACATACGGAAACGGGAATCTCGATTTATGGAATACATAAAAATGTAGATAAAAAATAACTATGTATCCGATTTAAATAACATCTTGATGCGGGTAGACATGCTATGTTATCATGTCTTATCTCTCTTTCTTTTCGGACTCTTAAAATTTTAGACAAAGGAGCTGATAGCTTAGTTATTGAAACCGATCCTTTGCAGCCTATCTTATACAAACTTTTACACAGCATAGATTAAGACCTCGTATCGACACCACCGCTGAACATGACAGGCACTTTCTTAAAGTTACTTTTCTAAACAAAGGTATTGATTTCATCGATATGCCTAGTATTTTTCATAAAAAACGCGGTACCGACTCGATTCCTAAATATTTCAAAAACACTGAGATTCCCATAACTTGCTAAAAATATCAATTGACTGTCAGAAATACCATATTCAATTTCAACAAAGTTGTCTCAGACCTAGACGTAAAGACTAATACACCAACTGGTTGAGACTGCAAAAGTTCAAAATTCTGTAATTTGGATTTTGGCCATATAATCACTGGTAATTTTGATATTACAAACGGCAAGAGAATCCGTAAATAATTTCTTAAAGAACCGAAATATAGAATTTCTTCCGATATATATTTTTAATTAAATTATTTGAGACAGATTTCCCCTTGAAGTGATATATAATTCATGTTTTTCTATCAATAACTCTCACGACAATAACTGCAGTGCACAAATTTTTTGGACAACCCTCGTATTATTCCTGCCAGAGGCTTGCGTAATATAAACCTATTCATCTCGTCCATAAATTAAGGTTTTAACTCTCATCCCGGTCCCGTTTTCCTGTTTTCGCCGTATTTTACCACGTTTCTATTCGATGAACATTATGTGTTCAGTAGTTCTGTTTGTTTGAATGTTGTCTCCGCTGTGTTAACATTCGACCATTTTGACTACAAAATTATCAATAACATCTCTCAATATTGTACTGGTGATAATCTAGCCCTTATCTAATCTCTATAATTATTAATGACTCTCATTTTTTATGATTTGTTGTCACCTTGAAACAAGGTGAAAACGTTTTCTTCCGTTTATACCTGTTATCAAGAAGATGAGGATGTATGCAGGTCCAACAAAATGAATATTGAACTACTGGAAAAAGCGGTCGCTAACAAAATTACCACTTAACTAATCCTCTATATTAGACATACAAAATATAAAAAAAAACTTGCATCAAAATTGTTTCGAAAACCGTTTCAAATTTATCTGCCAGTTTCAAATGTTATAAATAGTTAATATTTCATTTACGGTCACAAATATTTTAAAATTGTCTTTATGCAAACATAAAAAAGATAGATCAAATCATATTAATGGCACATATGTTCATGAATGAAAGGTACTGAAAATAAAACGATAAATCGTTTCATGCAAACTTGTTTGGTTAAGATATGAAGCTTTTTTTTTTCGGATCAGCCATTTGCATAATTTGTAGAAAGGTTGATTAAATATGATCATAAATACGTCAAAAGGAAACTGCTGAGTGCGGATTTAATCAAGTATGATTAAGAATAACCCAAGGAAAGGAATAAAACCTTAAGAATTATGCATGGCATTGTCGTAAAGAAGACTGAGTTCACGCAATTTCAAGCCATCGATTCATTTACATATTTTCGATACCTTACGAACATTTAAATGTACAAGCGGGCCAAAAATAATTTTGGGTTGAAAAGAATCTATGCCAATCAAAAAATAAAGTTCTGCAATAAATCCGATAAAAGCAAATGAAGCAAATATTATATCAATCCTTTACAAATTAAAACTGGATATACTTGAAATATTTCAAGAGAGAACGAACAGATAGAAATGATTTCGTTTCTGTGTCGATTGAAAGTCTTGTTTCAGCCAATGATTTGAAGAAAAAGAAACGTAACATATATGACATGCTTAGCATTTTTAATACATTTAGACAATAATGTTGCATAATATTTGAAAATTTTGTTTTTATTGTTTGACATGATTTTCTTTCTATATGTGCCATCCGTAACAAAAACGAACAATTTAATTGCCATGTTTAGTATATAATTATGTTTGATGAGACACATGTAAATATCTTAGTTAAATAACTTCTTTTCTTCCTCCTTTTCTTCATCTTCGTCTTCTTCTTCTATAGCTTTAATATACATGTGCGTAAAAATTGAACTTTCTGATCTAAAACAAGCAAACATCACATCCTGTAATAGAAATTATTGGAAAAAACATGTATTTAGCGTCTCATTTCTATAGTAAAGTTTTAGTTGTAGTTTTAACGAAATAGTCTCAATACTTATAATAAACGTAAGTTACAGACATCTCAGGTGCATGCCAATATTCATAAACTTGAGTAAGACCTGTATAAGAATCTAGTCTAAAACATTGAATTTTGAAATACGTTCATGCAGACAATCTGTGCTGCAAGTTAAATGCGCCCTATTTTATCATTTTAAGACACGAACATCTATAAAAGATTTGAACTTTGAGAAAATCAATAATAACGTATATTTTTCAATTTAATTAAGTTTAACTGCCTTTTCTTTATATTCTTTGTAGGTATTGGATGAGTACACTTTTTAAATTATGAAATAATATACTTCAAATTTTGTTAACGTATGAGGGACTCCACTGAGGTTTAAAAGCCTAAAAACATAACATTTGACTTTCTTACATAAATGAGCTTGGACACTTTAAACAAACAGATATGCAAATATAGTTAAAAAATATACTTTCAAATAAATTGAAAATCTTATCTTTATGCTTTTCTTAGCCCGATTCGAGTGGAATGCGTTTAAACGCTTTTCATTTTGGGTCATTTTTTTACAATTTGAATAATTATTCTGGAAAAACAAAATGCGCAAATGATCTAAAACTTTGCACAAAGATTAGTGGTCTAAACCTTCATCAAATGGTACATTTATTTGGAAGAAATATTTTCAGTTCCATCATGTCAAAAAACCTCAGTGGAGTCCTTTTAAATATTCGTTTCATTGCATATTATCGGGGGAGAAATTGTCAATTTAGTGCAGTATAGCGATCGATATCTTTTTTTAATTTTCCTTCCTTATTAAACTGAACAGACGATATATAAACGCTTTAATGAAGCTGTGATACCATTACAAAATAAAAAATAAAATAGTTTTCATTTTATTTATTTAGATATGAATAATTTATCACAGACGTACATCAGCTGTTGTTGGTTTTTGTTGCTGTAGTTATTTTTTTTTCTTCAGATATTCGAGTATTAATATTTTGGTCACAAACTGCTTATTATCCGTAAATCAATATAAAACTCATTTTCAATAGATTGGATTATATATTGAATTTTCGTTGGTTGGCATGTATAAAAATCTAACTTCCTCTTCCAAATACCATTTTCATTCCATTAGAAGCTTTTTAACAGTTTTCAACAGTTTGAATAGTCAATAGCAGGCGATAACGTAAATCCCTGGTTTAGGGAAATACCCGAGTTTAGTTGATCTGCATTCATTGGACACTGTTTATATCCCGTTTATTTTAATGCATGATGGGAAAAAAATATTACAGGTTGTATTTGCGGATGGAATGAAAATATCTCAACATCTTCCAACTAATCCCATACTCAGAAAATGCATCGAACACTCAACACATCTTTAATCCTATCATTACTCTATTTTTTCATCGGATTATACAATTATGAAGTTCACGGTGAAAATATCGCTGCAATGGAACAAAGTTACGAGGTTATATAGTTTAAATGAGGTTATATGGTTTAACTCAATAGCAAAGGTTTTAATATGTTCAATATGAGTGTTTGATAGTTTGTGTGGAAGTAAAATAGTACCACTACTGTCCATTAACAGACTCGAACAACCGAGACTGCAGTATTTTCAGTTTTGCTTGTTCAGTTTTTATTCTATTTAGGGTGTTGATGGTGGATTTTATTATTCTTTACAAGTAGTTTTTGTTTCATATTTTCTATATAGCAGAAGGTCAAACATTCTAAAACAAAATGATAAAATGTCATAAGGCGGTTGTAGGAAACATACTCTTTTAAGAATAAAATTAAGAAATAAGAAATCTTCAAATTAACTTTTCTCTGTTGTAAAATAGCAACTTCATGTTATGCGGTCTGTATAAAACCCAATCAGAGATAGTATATCTACGATCCTTGACAATCGTTCATTACACAATTAGTGCTTTTGTGGGATTTTAGTTCAAATAATTAGTACTTGAACACTGCATGCTTTATCACCCTTGGGATATGTTGCCTTCTTTTTGAAACACATATTCTGTAACTGTGCGAATGTACGACAACGATCTTTGGCTAACATGGACGGGCCACATGAGTGCGTCTGCGGGTTTTCTAAAATGTATTTTTTTGCTATGGGGCACGTGGTTAGAAAATTGCGCCAAACACTACAGTTGATAAACAGGCTTTATCAATCGAGCCTGCAAAGTTCTAAATCTCGCTGCTTAAGACTTCTTATCTGACTGAATCTTAAATATCTAGGCCCAAAATGCAAAACGATATTTTCTTGCAAGGGTTATTTACCTTATTTCATTATCTAACATTTATAACTTTTTGTAAATATTGTCTTAGATCACTACCGATGTGGACCAAAAAGGATGTATACCGCCTTCCGATATGGACTGTGACGAAGATATTGTAGATATGTTTGTTCCCGCTGGCACATTGTGTTTCCATGTAAATGAAGCTGGACCAAATCTTATCTGTATTAATGGAGAGTGGGTCGAGGCTATCTCAGGTATTTTTTTCAGTTTTGTCTTAGATATTCTGAGGGACGATACGCACTTAAACTTCTATTATGAATTCAGGTATAATGTTGCATTTACGTGTATGCTTACTATACATAGTGACCACATATTTCATCCATTGCGACCGAATACTGTTACGTCAATTTTTCCTGTGTTGTAGAATTTATCTGATTATCTGATATGTCAAACTTCAGTGGACAGATTATGCAACATTTTTAGATAATAGTTTGAATTTATTTATATCAAATTTCATAGATGACAAAACAAGGTTAAATGATCATGTCATATTATAAAGCGCTTTGTTTATTGTAAGAAATGTTCTTAGGTCGCAACAGTTTAGTACATTTAGTATATTTAAGCGCGGTTTACAAATGCGCGGTAATGCACGACAGCATTGGCATAATTAGTAGTACCTTACCGGATAGAACTTTCACACTTTTGAAAGACAATTTATTCCATGTTAATAATATGATCAAAATTACACATTTTCTAATGAAAAGAACATTTTGTAAGTTGCAGTTATGCACGGAAAGTACCTAACCTGATAAAACATTATTCAAAGACATTCTTATACATATATATATATTTATTATTATTATATAACTGGAAAAGGCATCACTTCATTCTTTTTTTCCCGCTATATATATATATATATAAAATGAAGTGATGCCTTTTCCAGTTCACATTGCAATTGTTTATTAACAAAACTGTTATAAATAATTGAATAGAAATATCAACCGGTTTACCCGTTAAAGGGATCTTCAAGATAATGACGTTAATAACGTCGCTTGGTAACGACGTCAAAACAGTGTAAAGGGACGTTACTCTTATAACGTTTTAAAAGGACATAATAATTAGCTATAATATTATTGTTATATATATATCAAAGTTATTTTGAATTCAATTCTGGTTTAAGAACGTTTATTAAAACAGTTTCTTTCATTCTTCTTTTGAATGTGTCTGGTTCTCGCATTTTATAGATTAGAGGATATTGAATGAGTGTAAGTTCAATACTGAATTTATTGCACTCGTTGAATAAAATTATATTATGCTCGCCTCTGAATTTATTGCACGAGTTGAATAAAATTATATTATGCGAGCCTCTGGCGAGCATAATATTATTTTATTCAAATTCAGTAATAAACTTACACGAATTTAATATTCTATTTATCACATATCCAATATAAAGACCGTTTAAAGTGAAATAAGAGTCATTTTTTATTGACGCATTTATAGTATAACGCTAACATTAAGCGCGTGTTTACACTATGTTTGTATAACGCTAATGACGTCACGTCAAAATATATGCACGGCCGTGCAATACCATTTTTACGGAGTCGCAAAATCGGCACGGGTGTGTGATAATGGCATATATTAAACTTTGGAGTGATGTCTTTTGCGCAAATGGCAATGTGTCGACTGACTGGTAATAATGCATTGTCTGGATTTCGTATATGTTTGTTGTGTAATGTTTTCTTAAATTTGAAGTTTCTCCATTTCAATGCATAAATTACGTTTCTAATGTCGCATGATCCTGAGAATTTTACTTTAAATTCGCAGCCATTCTTGAAATGGTATGTATTTCCTTCTATCATGTGTTTGCACAGGCCGCATTTTAAACTGCTGCATCTTTTTATTTTATTCTTTCTCAGTGTTGAAGAAAATCGTGCCCTGGTCAAAAGTTTTTTCAGTTTAACCGGTTGTCTTTTACTTTTAATTATGTGGCTTCTGTCAATAATTCCTTTCATTATTTCATCATTTTGTAAAATTGGTAGATTTTCTTGTATTACTGTGAAAAATTCGGTATTCCTTGGATTATGTGTTGACACGTATGGTATGACTTTCTCGTCCGTCTTTAGTTTTGTCTTCCGTAGTTCGGATTGTTCTATTGCTAAAGCTCTCTGGATGCCGTTTTCTATAAGTTTCTGAGGATATTTTAAAGAAGCCAGGAATTTGTTTAATTCATTTAATCTGAGATGTAATATGTCTCTATTTGAAACAATTGTACAAAGTCGTCTAGATAGTGAGAATGGGATGTTTTGTTTTGTGTGTTTTGGATGACAAGAGTTGAATAAAATATATTGTTTACTGTCAGTAGGTTTATAGTAGATATCTGTTTCTATTTAGTCACCATTTAATTTAACTAAAACATCCAGAAACGGCAATTTCTCTATACTGTTTTCCATTGTGAATTTCAAATCTTTATAAGGTTATTCAGTAGAATGTTAAAGCAATTCAATTCGTGCTTAGATTTAGGCCATAAAATAAACATATCGTCTAGAAAGCGTTTCCAGTAATTCATGATATAAATTTTAAATTTGGTATTATAAATTTCTGCAATTTTGGGATAAAGCAGTTCCTCCTCCACATAGCCTAATACAAGTGTTGCATACACTGGAGCAAATTTTGTGCCCATGGCAGTGCCTTTTCTTTGTCTGAAAAACTTATCATTAAAAAAGAATGTATTATTCTTTAAGATGAATTCTGTGCCTGAAATGATGAAATTCTTTGTAAATCTAGTATGTATCACGTTCAAATGATTTTCAACCCAAAATTCTATTGATTTAAGGCCTAGTTCATGCGAAATGTTTAAGTATACAGATTCAACATCAAAACTTGTTAAGATGATATCTTTATCCACATTGCCTGAAAGAAAATTAGTTTTTTCATTGGAGAGTGTGCAATTATATTTGATCATTTTCTGTGAAATTGAAAAATTAAAGTTTTATGGATAAATAAATTAAAGTCAACCTAAGAGCATATATATATATATATATCAACATTCCACTCAAACCACCATAAAACCGATTGCCTTCAAACAAAATAGAATCAACTTTTTATAGAAAAAAATAAAGAAATCAGGCTCGATTTAAATATTCACGGCAAAGAATGTCAGAAGTGAAATCAGGCCGTAAAAGGAAGGAGTTATTTACAGGAAAGACCCTACGGAACAGGCAATTTCAAAATTATACTGATGTGGTATAACAATTCGTGAAAAATTGCCTACTTAAATTTTTCCGATAAATTTATAGTGCAAAGAGTGAAATTTATTGTTGAATATGTTTGCATTACATTTCCTGGTTGTTATTTATTACGACAGCGCGACACAAATGACCATTTTTACTTTTATAAATAGATTTCCGGACTTTCACAATGTTAAGGTCATCTAGCTATTTAAAGCTAGCAGTACTGTCAGGCGTGAAATATGTCCCCGTTCTCAATCATTAATATGACATGCAGCAAATCACCTAAGGGGAAACCAATATATGTCTTTACATAATAGAAATAGGAAGGAGTTCTTAATTCCGAAATTATTTTTAGCTGTAAATCGAAGGGTTTAACAGACAAAAATCGGACCCATAGGCCAAAGAAAAAGTAAACACAAATATCTTGGCGCCTGTGGGCGCGGAGCAATAAAAGTATCCAACAAGCAATAATTGTAATACAATGTGTACAAGCAATGCAGTCATCCAACGTTCATAAGACAGCTTTCCAAAAATTCTCCAATGTTTACACTTCTACCAACAATTCACTATCATTTGTAAAATTTCTCGAATAATTTCCATTCTCTTAGATAGATGTAAGATTATTAAAACAAAGTAAATGCGTTTTTTTTTTCAAAAACATTAAGCACATTTCCTAGGGTCAATACACAGTTTTAAAAAATGGTGGACAATTTGCTACTTTGATTAGCTTGAATTAATTACTCAACTTCGTTTCATGAATAAAAACTAATTATTTATAGGCATGGTGTATATTTTTTCATCTTCAAGAATTTATTGTTTAATTTGTTAAAGCAAACGATTATTCATGATCTTTGTATAACGTAGATAATATTATAGAACTGTCGCGATTGATTATAAAGGGATTGACAATACAAACACTCGATTTACCTTCCACGTCTGGATCGTAGTCAAGCAAGGAATTGCTGAATTCTTCTGAGTATATATTACACTAATATGGCGCCCAACTGTCAGACCTAACACACTAGTTCCGGTTGGCCCGGAACTTTCCGTTAACTTCCGTCAACTTCCGTAACCAGAACCATACGGTACTACACTCCTCCCCGTCCTATTCTTTAGGAGGGGTATGTGGCTCCAGGAAGTTAACCAAGCACTGACGCCTCTCTAGTCCAAGGGCAGACCACAGCTTCCCGGTTCATACCGGTACTGGTACTTGACCATGATGCCAGAGGGCTGGACAACGTGGCCTACTTGACTGAACCGTACCAATTTCAGCCAAGCCTCAAACCCAGACACTCAATGGCAGTCAGACACTTTAGGAAAGCTAAGGAGTTGGTACTCCTCAGCTGACAAGCTGGACATGGCTTTCAGATTGTCTTCCTGGTGTATTTCCAGCATGGAAACCAGTGACAGTAGACAGCTCTTCTGCAACAAAACTGTCTCAGCATTACCTTTTACCTTTGGGATGAGATCTTTTGGCAATGGTACCCTAAGAACCTAACAGAACTCCTTCGCTGCTTTCCTTTGAATACTGGTGCAATTTTCCTGAGAAACCGGAACACCAGCACACTCCAGGTAAATTACGAGGTCAAACAATGTGCTATTAAACCCCAATAACCACCTGACCACCAGCTTCAAAGTACCAATCTTTCTGTTCGTATTGCTTACACCTATCAAACACATTCGGAATATGCCTTCAGATTTGGCCTTCAGAGAGAGACTGTTGACCCTTTTCACCGACCTCATTGGCAAGGATCGGTTGGCCATCTGCATCTGATTGGTTTTCATGAAAATCAATCCCGTAGATGACAGAAACCTGCTACCCTGCTGGCCACCTAAACCGGAATCCGAAGACTCCACTGGTTTGGTTATCAACGCTACCACCTCATCTACATCTGTGATGAACTTGACCCATTTGTTATGGGCCATTTTACAATCTTCACATCCACCACAAGGCATGTGATCCAGTCGCGCTACAGCAATTCCACCCCGGCATGTCTCACTTTGCAGTGGTATTTTTGACATTGCGTCAGCATTGGAATGCTCGCGATTCACACGATGTCTCAAGTTCACCACAAGAGGTTTTGTACACCTCTCGTAAGTGTGGTGGCATTTCACCAATCACAAATCCTGACAACTTCACTGATGGCATATGCCCTCCCTATCTCTGTTCCCCTCCTGACAAGGCGGTAGCTATCCGATTGATTGACAAGACACAACACAGGGGTATTAGTGCCTTCATGTAACACTCGAGGAGCCAGAAATTTATTCTGGTTCACTGGCTCTACGATATAGCTGGACAGGGGAGAGTGTAACCTGCATTGAACTCTTGCTACAGAGTGTGGGGGGATAAGCTGTCTCTTGGACACTGTAACCTTAGATACTAATGGACTATCTGATGAATGGACATCTAGGGAGATGCGCATACCACCAAAGTAAAGCTCTGCCTTGCTCATGTCTAGCACAGATTTGCCAGGGTCACGAAGCAAATCGAAACCCAACAGCATTTGTTGCTCAATGGGGGCAACATGCATGTTGACCAGGTACCACTGGTGACCATCCTTTAACTTAACCGGACCGGCTATAAAGGCTGCCATAGTCAATTCCCTGTCAGCCGTTTGCAGCTTTACATCCCTCATCATGGGGGATTTGTGCTTCAGGGGATTGTAGACCTAATCAGAAATGATGGTTACGTCTGGATCGTAATCAAGCTAGCAATTGCCTTATTCTTATAAGTATATATTACACTAATATGGCGCCGAACTGTCAGACCTAACAAACTAGTTTCGGTTGGCCCGGAACCGTTCCTTTAACTTCCGTCAACTCTCGTAACCAGCACCATCGGTACTACAATATCATCACTATCTGTACGTGAACAAAGATACATAACGAACTCCATCTTTGGCATTAATTCAGCGCTAAACAAGTAGTTTAAAGATATTCTAAATATCGTTATTAAATGTGACCTGGGATCGTTATCTTTGAGAATAAACCACGGTTAATATTAAAAAGAATCACAACAATAACCAAAATAATTATTTAAAAAATCTCGAGAATAACCCAAATTATTATTAAAAAAATTAGAGAACAGCCGCACTTATTATTTTAAAAAAAAAAGAAACATGCTCGTACTAGATATTCAAGAATAAAATCATCTACACATGATTTTCTTTTGCGAAGAACACACCTCTCGTAAGTGTGGTGGCATTTATCCAATCTCAAATGATGATGTTTCTTCAAACACTTTGCTGGGCAAAGATGTTTCAACATCACACTCATTCCTGACAACTTCACTGATGGCATATGCCCTCCTTATCTCTGCTCCCCTCTTGACAAGGCGGTAGCTAGGTATCCGATGGATTGACAAGACACAACACAGGGGTGTTAGTGCCTTCATGTAACACTCGAGTCGAGGAGCCAGAAATTTCTTCTGGTTCACTGGCTCTACGATATAGCTGGACAGGGGAGAGTGTAACCTGCATTAAACTCTTGCTACAGTTTATACAGGGATAACCTGTCTCTTGGACACTGTAACCTTAGATACTAATGGACTATCTGATGAATGGACATCTAGGGAGATGCGCATACCATCAAAGTAAAACTCTACCTTGCTCATGTCTAGCACAGATTTGCCAGGGTCACGAAGCAAATCAAAACTCAACAGCATTGGTTGCTCAATGGGGGCAACATGCATGTTGACCTGATACCTATGGTGACCAACCTTCAACTTAACCGGACCGGCTTCAAAGGCTGCCATAGACAATTCCCTGTCAGCCGTTTGCATCTTTACATCCCTCATCATGGGGGGCTTGTACTTCAGGGGATTGTAGACCTCATCAGAAATGATGGTCACGTCTGGATCGTAGTCAAGCTAGGAATTGCCTTTGTCTTCTAAGTATAAATTACACTAATATTGCGCCCAACTGTCAGACCTAACACACTAGTTCCGGTTGGCCCGGAACCTTTCCTTTAACTCCCGTAACCAGTACCATCGGTACTACAATATCATCACTATCTGTAAATGGATAAAGATACATAACGAACTCCATCTTTGGTATTAATTCAGCGCTAAACAAGTAGTTTTAAGATATTCTAAATATCGTTATTAAATGTGACGTGGGATCGTTATCTTTAAGAATAAACCACGGATAATATTAAAATGAATCACAAGAATAACCGAAATAATTATTTAAAAAAAACTCGATAATAACCTAAATTATTATTGAAAAAAAAATAGAGAACAACGCACTTATTATTTTTAAAAAAGAAACATGCTCATACTCGATATTCAAGAATCAACTACACATGATTTTCTTTCGCGAAGAATAAATAGTACAGATTGTTTAAATTTCTAGTGACAAAAGCAAAAAGGGAGAAACGGTATCACCAGATATGTACTACACACAGACGCAGAAGGCGTATAGTATGGAGAAGACGTCGAAGTAGATATGCAGTTGAGAAATGTGATCGTATGTATGAATTGTTATTTTTTAATTTTATTTATCTTAAATTCCTCCAGTGGATGAGGAATACTGTAGGAAATTTTAACAACTTGAGTTCACAACTGGCTTGTAGTAAGACAATTCCTTCAAATGTTAAATCTACTGTCCTTAATTTTAATCTGAAATTATCTTTTTTCAATGTATTTACAATGAAATTAAAGGGACTCCACTGAGGTTTTTTGACATGATGGGCCTGAACAAATTTTTTCAGATAAATGTACCATTTGATGTAGGTTTAGGCCACTAATCTTTGTGCAAACTTTCAGATCATTCGCGCATTTCGATTTTCGAGAATAATTATATAAATTGTAAAAAAAAATGTTAAAAATGATAAGCGTTTAAACGCTTTTCACTCAAATCGGGGTAAGAAAAGCATAAAAGTATTATTTTCCATTTATTTCAAAGTATATTTCTTAACTATCTTTGCATGTATTTCTGTATAAAGTGCCCCAGCTCTATTATGTAAGAAATTCAAATGTTATGTTTTTAGGTTTTTAAACCTCAGTGGAGTCCCTTTAAGCACATTTTCCATAAGTATTACAAATATTGATGCAAACAATCGAAATTTATTATTGGGTTAATTTTATTAAATATTTTTCGAAATAAATAATTATAGATTAGGCTTTAGGTAGGATTAATATAATAATAATAATAATAATAATAATAATAATAATAATAATAATAATAATAATAATAATAATAATAAAATGATGATGATGATTTGTTCTAAAAGAATTTATTATTCCAATATGCGGATATCACACTTCCCGGCAAAATGCACATATACATTTATTATATCAAAAAAGTTTGTTGTCTCACCTGATACTTACTAAGATTTTCGACATTATTATTAAGGGTATACAATACCGTTTGTTTTGGGCCAAATCACTTTAATGATGACATGTTTTTATATAATGTAAAATTTCTTTAATATGCCAGGTCCAAATCACGAGCCTTATTTTCGGAACTGTCCATCATCTTTGACATTTGTCACTGGAAAAAAGGAAACATCAATGCGGGTGTACTGGACCGAACCAACTGCCTATGACTACGAAGATGGCAGCTTAAGGTTTAATTTTTTTTTCCAATAAATTAATTTAGTCAAAAAATTTAAAGCCCTTAAAAGTTATTTTTTTTTAAATATAACAATTTTTTTATATTTGGAAAAATTAAAATATTAATATCAATATTATTAAAGGGTTTAAAAAGTTAAAAATTTTTTACGAAAAAGGTTTTTTAAAAGGGCCCAAAAAATCTTATCCCTACGATTATTTTGGTTTTTTTTAGCGTTCCAAACCGACAAACTTGAACTTGATAAAAGGTGTTTTAAAAGGGGGCGAAAGGTTTTAAACCCAATTTGGGGTTTAAAAAAAAAAAAAAAATTAAAAATTCACTTTTTACTTTAAAATTTTCACTTAAAAATTTTTGATAAAGGTTTTAAAAATAAATGTAAAAATGATAAATTAAAAATTTATTCTATTGTAATTTTAAACATTTTTTTTAAATTTTTGAAAAAGGTATGGGCCCAAAGAACAGTCTCCCGGAAAGGGTTTAAAAGGCCCGGGTGTATTTACAGTTTTGGGCAGGGTAGGGGATACCCCGGGGGTTTTGACAGGGTAAAGTTGGGGATAAAAACTTAAAATTTAAAGGTTCCCGCAGTAAATTTTTTTTATTTTATTTTATTTTTCAAAAATTTTTTTAATTTGTTAAATTTCTAAAATAAAAAATCACAATTTTTGTAAATTTTTTCAATCTCTAAAAGTAACATTTGTCTGCTATTTATCTTATTCAGTAATATTCTGTCGTACTCCGAGGGCTCCTAAATTTGGAACAGTTTATTGTTCGGGAACAAATTATGGTCATATCTGTAACTTTTTCTGTCCTACCGGATACACCCCAACAGTTGCAAGTATGACATGTCAACTGAATGGTTATTGGACACATGGAGGGTCATCTGAATGCAAAGGTATCAGTATTAATTTAGAAATAGCTTTAATATATTTTGTACTTGTTTGATAATTATCAAGAATAACCTTCTGTTTGTTGCATGAATAAAGCAATAAAAAGAAAAAAAATGAAATCAGACTGTAGCCAGCAATTAAGAAATTTAAAATATCCTATCAATTCTAAGTAAACCTTAAGTGTATTTTTTAAATAAATATTAAGGAGAAATTTCCATATTTCAAGGACCATGTAATTAGTCGCTATTGTCAATGACATGTTACACCTTCATATTTCATATTAGGAAACCTTGAGTCATATTTTAGTTTCTAGTTTGTATGCGTGAGTGTGTGTTAGTGTGTGTGCGTGCGTGTGCATGTGAACTATACATGTTTGTTATCATACTAGTATTACAGATTTAAATTAAAGCTACACCTTTCTATGGATTTGTAAAATAAAATAAAAGAAATTTCAACAAGGAACTGGTACGTTCATTAAATGCAGTCTCTTATAATATCTAGTCAAGCAAAATCATTACAGAAGTACCGAGAGGCTTCCGTCAAAAGGACCGGAAAGGACATAAAAGTGCAAAAAAAGAATTGATTCTTGTATGATAAAGCTGTTTGTATATTACAGTTAACACTTGTCCCCAGACGTTCCCTACAATAGAACATGGATATTATTCCTGCAGTAAATTCACTATAGGAACGTCATGTAATCCAACGTGTGATCCGGGATATTCAGTTATTAGATTTGTTCCTATAGTCTGTAAACTTGACGGGCAATGGTCTCTCCCGGTGGATACAATATGTAAAGGTATATTGTTGTTTGTTTGGGTTTTTACGTCACTACGCCATAGTATAGGTCATATGGCGAGGTAACAGCTTTACTGGTGGGGGAAGACCTCGGGTGCCTTTCTGTGCATTATGTCAGGCACCTGAGTAGAGCCACAGACGTCCCGTAAGCTAGCTTGATAGCTTTCTCACATGAAAGAATCCATAGTCCCTGTCGGTATTCGAACCCACAGCAGAGAGAGGCAAGTGGTTTGAAGTCAACGACCATAACCACTTTTGGCCAAGGGCGCCAAAATGTAATGGTAATTACTAGTTCATATGTTACAATATTGTTGAAACTTAAATTGTTCTAGAGGTATGTTTAATTGCTTAAAAGAGCTAGGCAAGAAATACTCTTTTATAGACGACTGCCAATAGTCTTACACTTTTGAGGATTCAAAAAAATATATCAAGGTGGTGAATACACATGTTGCGGAGCGGTCGATCAAGGTGGAATTCCACAGGAATTAATTTAATCATCACTTTAATGAATTGAGCACAAATAGAAGAGTAAAAACGATCTTTTAAAATAATTACTTATTTTAAGTAAATAGAATGGCAATCAACATTTTAGTCATCAGTTCTAGGATAACACGTTTTATTATCAACTTGTATCATTTTCAGTCAAATTTGTGATCTTTTACATGATAGATTTCATTCGTCAGATACAAACACGATGTAAATTCACAATGAAACATCTATTTTTAAGAATGGTACACGGAACTGTTTTAGAAAAAAAAACGTTTCTGTTATGACCAGTAATGGTATTGAAACAATGGTGACCATAATGATATAAACATGCAATAATCCTTATATATAAATACATAATGCGAACATTTTAAAATTTTCAAATAGCATTCCAACGTACTTTAATCCGATTAAGCAAGTTTGCCCTGGACAAAAAAAAAGGATTTAACTGTCTACAATACGAACTGTTTCGTAGTTAATTTGCTATATCCATTATTTATGTTTATCTAAAATTATCATTGAAAAAATATTACATTATCTTTTAAGAAGGTACATTAATTTATCAAACATAAATTAGATTAAACTTTCAGTCACGCATAATTCATATAAAATCATTTTATTTATTCAGATTCCGAGCCACCTATAATATTGAATTGTCCATCAAATATAACGATAACTGCTGAAAAAGGAAAAACTTCTGCAATCGTTACGTGGGACGTACCATCTGCTATTGACAATCAGGATAATTCAAGACTTACAGTGAACCAAACTGCTGGTTCTATTACACCTGGTTCTCGGATTGAAGGCGGAGTTGTTCATATTCTGAAATACGTAGCTTTCGATAGTGCTCTTAACCCTTCAGAAGAATGTTTATTTTACGTGCAAGTGAAAGGTAAGAATTAATAATACTTGTCAAGAGATAATTGAAATCATAATTAACTCATTGAAAATTAAAAACTAGTCACGTCCAAGTCAGAGAAAGAAGAGATTAAATATTCATTTTAACAATAATTTGTGATGAATAAGATGTTACGCTAGCTATCAACAAATCTTTGCATTTTGTCGGTTTTTATTTGTTTGGATCGTCAGACCAAACAAATAATGGTAGCGAAATTTCAGACTAATGCTGTTAATTTCAAATGCCGAAAGTAGTCCGCTTTTTTGAAGCGGTTACTTCCCTTTATATGTAACACTAAGGCCTAAAAATTCAGGGGAGATCACTGCGTAAATATGGTCACATGACAGGCGCATTAATTTTCAAGCAAAATAATAGATATACATGCTTATAGTAAGCGCAATGATTATTTACACAAGTGATAACAACAGTTAGTGTCGTTTCAAACCCTAATTTTAAATAATATGGTTTTCTTCAGGCCGTTAACATATCAATTCACCCTGGCCGAGGGGTTTGCGCGCTCGCTTAGGAAGCGAAAAGTCTGGAGTTCAAATCCCAGTTGAGGCAACTCATTTTTTTTCAAATTGTTTATATCAAATAAACATTGGATTGAATATCAGTGTTGCAATTAGTCTTATAGCCAATCTACTACAATTAAAACGCTGGAAAGCATTTGTGGCACTATACAAAAACAAATTGTTTTATAATCTCACAACCTTCATCTTCCTGACATTCTGGGACCCTAATAAATTCAGCGCTTTCGGTGCTTTGATTTTGTTTGTTTTTGTTATTATTTTTTGTCATTTGACATGAATATATGTCTTTAATTTTAGTTACCAAGTGTTCCCGCATTTCTGCACCAA
Organism: Ruditapes philippinarum; assembly: GCF_026571515.1. Taxonomy (NCBI): domain Eukaryota; kingdom Metazoa; phylum Mollusca; class Bivalvia; order Venerida; family Veneridae; genus Ruditapes; species Ruditapes philippinarum. Next base: position 110,379 of record NW_026860036.1, read on the forward strand.
GAAATGGTCGTTACAAGTGTGACAAAGGTTTCATATATGGTAGTCAGTGTAATTACACATGTTATCAAGGATATCTGTTACAAGGAGCGTCTTCGTCGACATGTGATCAGAACGGCGATTGGAATTCATCTACACCAATCTGTAAAGGTAAATTTGTTTCAAAGTAAACATTCATGCTGTCCGTTTTGCATACCAATTTTTCTATAAAATTGAAACCATTTTCCTGGAAAACCAAGAACTACGTATATGTAAATGATAACCACAGCTGTATGCAGAAAGCCTCCAAAAGCGGCAAGGGTAATCTTCTAACAAATATCTCAAAATACCTCTTCAAAATATCAAATGACACCTCAAAATATTCGTTTTTCCTCCCACGGGATATACTTTCTTTCATTATGCTTGTCAAGTTCTCGTTTCATTTATGAGATTTTTATTGATATTCTGAGCGGTACTTGCGATTATAAGTTAAGAATTGCTGCACTGCTAAGACTTGCTGCAGTATTGGACTTGTTGCAGTATTGGACCTGCAGCACTGTTGGACCTGCTGCACTATTGGACTAGCTACGCTTCTTATACTTGCTGCGCTCCGTGGACATGCTGCATTATTGGACTTGCTACATTATTGTACTTGCTACACTATTGGATTAGCTACGCTTTTAAGACTTGCTGCGATCCTTGGACTTCCTGCACTTTTTGACTTACTGCACTATTGGACTTGCTGCACTGTTGGACTAGCTACGCTTCTTAGACTTCTTTTATGGTCACATCCGTGTTATTTGTGCCGTGTGGCGGCCGTAAAAGTCTCCCCGTACATTTAATCAATGATGTTATATTTTTGATCCTTGAAGATCGTTCAGCACGACATTATTGTTGTGCTAGTGTTATTTTTAGTTTAAACTTTTCGGCATTTTCTAGTTGGTTGGTTCCAATATTCCTACTTGAATAATGTTGAATCACCCTTACGATATGTTGCCTGCTTTTTAAATTTGTCTTTTGACGTCTTATCTGTGATATGCAGGCTTCATAACCTCTGATCCCCTTTTAAAATTCCTTTTTAATTAGTTCGGCCCATTGTTTTCTCGTTTAGGGCACACGCTTTTTATTACTTGGGGACCATACGCCGCTTTTCATGGAATTTCACGGACGTGTCACATTGAAGATTCCATGATAACCGCCGTATGAATACACATGCGGATGTTTCTAAATTCAAATATTTACTATTTCATGTTTAAATGTTGATTTCTGCTTAAGCCAGTGCTAGGGGGCGTGGACGGTAACTTGTACTTTCCAGTACCGTCCATGAACAGGCTCAATCAACCCGAGCCTGCAACACTTTCAATTTTGTCGTGTTGGGCTTTCTGTAGGGATTCTGTATTTATCTATTTTATGGTCACATCCGTGTTATTTGTGCCGTGTGGCGGCTGTAACAAGTCTCCCCGTACAGTTAATCAATGATGTTATATTTTCGATCCTTGAAGATCGTTCAGCACGATATTATTGATGTGCTAGTGTTATTTTTAGTTTAAATTTTTCGGCATTTTCTAGTTGGGTGGTTCCAATATTCCTACTTGAATAATGTTGAATCACCCTTAGGACATGTTGCCTGCTTTTTGAATTTGTCTTTTGACATCTAATCTGTAATATGCAGGCTTCATAACCTCTGATCCCCTTTCAAAATTCCATTTTAATTAGTTCGGCCCATTGTTTTCTCGTTTAGGGCACACGCTTTTTATTACTTGGGGACCATACGCCGCTTTTCATGGAATGGCACGGAAGTGTCACATTGAAGGTTCCATGTTAACCGCCGTATGAATACATATGCGGATGTTTCTAAATTCAAAACTTTACTATTTCATATTTAAATGTTGAATTCTGCTTAATCCGGTTCTAGGGGGCGTGGACGATAACTTGCACTTTCCAGTACCGCCCATGAACAGGCTCAATCAAACCGAGCCTGCAACAGTTTTAATTTTGTTGTGTTGGGCTTTCTTTAGGGATTCTGTATTTATCTATTGTTTGTTGCGCTCCTCGGGATTGCTGCAATATTAGATATGCTACACTAATTGGACTTGCTGCAGTATTTGGTTCCTTCAGTGGACCTGCTCACCAACAAAGAGACTTGCTGAAAATAAGCTTTCTGACAAATTTTGAAGCTTCTTTCGAAACCACTTTGATTTTTCTTCTTTTTTTAATTTCCAATTTCATTTCCTATAAATTCACAACGCGCGAGCTGGATAGAATGCCACAATTGTGACATCACGTCAAAACAAAAATGATACAAAATGGTTGACATTTGTGTTTCTTTTTATAAATAAAATGGCTTTTTTGAAAACAGCACTCTTCTAAAGGAAATATTAAATATTTCTATCAAATGTCAAAATAACATTTTTTAATTCATCTGTTTCTGGATACTGTCTGCTTAGGTAGTCTGCAAATGTGTTCTCAGATCCTTTGATGGCTTCAATTCGGAACTGGTATGATTAACGGAATAAGGCCCATCTAACCAATCGACCGTTGTCTGGTGTACTTTTCTGGATGTACACAGTCCACATGTCCCTTAGAAGTTGCATGGACCTTTTAACTGTTCTTCCATACAGCAGCTCAAACAAGGAAAATCCTGTACTCGCCTGTGGTACTTCTTTATATGCGAATAATACAGCTTGTAGGTACGATCTATCCCAGTCCTTCCGTATTTCCTGGCACATCTTCCACAGCATACTTTTTAGCACTCCATTCATCCGCTCGCACAAGCAGTTACACTTTGGGTTGTAAGGTGTTGTGAAATGTTGCTTCACAGATATGAGTCGGCATATCTCTTTCATTAGGTTTGCTGTAAATGGACCACCTCTGTCACTTAGAACTTCTGATTGAAAGCCAACTATCGAATTTATTTCAAGCAGTGCTCCAGCAATACTCTCAGTGTCTATTCTTCCCAATGGCAAGGCTTCATGGTAACGTGTTGCGAAGTCTAAAACCGTCAAGATATATCTGTTGCCCTTCTCCGACACTAGTATAATCGGTCCTATCAATTCTATTTTTCCTCGATGAAAAGGTTCCTCAATCACCGACATGGGTCCTAGGGGCACCTTCTTCACTCACCCTTTTGGGATGGTCTCCTGACACACATCACACTATCTGACGAAACGTCTAACATCTCCTGTTTTTCCCCGGGAAATGAAAAATTGCCCGAATTCTGTTCTAGAGGGACAAATTTACCACAATGGATTTTTTGGGGCAATTTCCTTTTCACTCTCTTCCGGAATTTGGTGGGGCGCTTTTGGTCACCCATTAGCGAAAGGGGAGGCCAAAGAGGCCCCCAAGTAATTGAACTTTGCCCCACCTTTGGTTCAACTTTTACCCCCTTCCGCTTTAAAAAACAAACCTTTTTCAATAAGGGCCATTTGGGTTTCTGGGGACTTTTCAATTTTTCAGCCTTCAACGGCAGGACGTTTTGGGAAAATCGAATTGGTGGGCGGCTTTTATGCCCGTTCCGAACTGCTAAACAGTTGATTGTTTTTGGCTCCCAAAAGGATCAGGCCTATCAATATTCCGGCAACGTTACCAATTACTTAATTGCATATCAATGACTTAAGCACCATTGCCTCTAGCTCGGGGTATCTACCCATATTTTCGCCAAAGGTACGACTTAAGCAACTCAATCAATTGTAATCATAACAATTTCTTTACCCGTGAGTTGTTCTTCTTTAACAAACTCCTTCTTTTCAGTCGTAAACTCACATCCAGTATCTCTCAATACTTTCACTGCGTTTGTACCGACAACAACCTCTACTTTAATTCAAGGTTTCTTTCTTCTTCCACCAAATCAATGGTACAAGCTCCCGCGAGGATTGGCACAGTCTCTCCGCAAACTAACTTCAATTTTCCAACTTCAGTGTTCTTCTCTAGTGGATACAGGTCTGCTTTGGTACATACGGCTGATACCTTGCGGCCACTTCTTATACCTTCTGATTTTGTCTGCCTACACCCTTTTACAATATGCCCCGTCTTATTGCAAATAAATCACATCTTCGGTGCTTGGCTTCTGTTGTTCTGTCGGCAGCCTATGGCTTAATGACCTGCCTTATTACAAAGAAAGCATGTCTTCACTGGCGAATTTCTGTTATCTGTCACTCTGCTTGATGTCTCTGGTATGGATCTCTTGCCCAGGTGCCCTTTTTTAGAAGTGGAGTACCTGTGGCAAAAACAGAAGACGCCCCTTTATGCGGTTATATGTACTGCTCTGTAAAGCGTGTTAACTCTTCTATTCAGGACGGCACTCTTTCTTTCAGGAAGTCTGACAAATCTGTAGAACACCCTTCGATGAACTGTTCCTTGATTAAGAGCTCGCTTATTCCATGAAAGGTCTGCTCTACTCCAGCCATATATGTCCACCTTGTAAAATATCGTCTTAACCTCTCAATAAACTGAAAAACAGACACACCAGAAAGTGGTGTGCTCTGTCTGAACTTCACCCTGTGAACCCTCTTCAGTCAACTTGTATCGTTTTAAGAAAGCCCTCTTAAAAGTGTCATTTTCATTGGCTTTTTCAATAGGCAAACTTGTGAACTCGTCAAATTCGGAAATACTTGACTGTTGATTCAACCAGAACCTTGATAAAAACGTTAGTGACATTAAAATTATATAGCTATATGGATCTCCAAAGTACGTAGGACACCGCGAAACTGCCACATAACCCCAGTTTTAAAGGAACTACATTGGCTTACTTGCACATCAGAGTCGAGTACAAACTCCTAACATATGTGTTTAAGGCGCTTCATGGACAGGCACCTACGTACACACGAAACATGCTAGACATTTATATCCCATCCAGACAACTTAGGTCCCATAAATATTGCTTAGTACTTGTTGTACCGCGTAGTAGGACTGTGATAAAACTTAAGTCTTACCTGTAGTTTATTATTTTTGTGGGTCTATTTAACTTTTTTAACTACATTTGATTTGAATTTGTGACTTGAGCAATATTGATGTTTTAATTTGTTTTTTTAATATTGTATCATTTATTTGGTAATACTGCACAGTACTTTTTAACGTGTCAATGTGCATGAAAAAAGTGCTTAAGAAGTTTGGTATATAATAATAATAATAATAATAATACACTTGTAGATACATCCAGAACTTGTCCTGATAGTAATGAGCTTAATGTAATGGCCCAAGTGTCTCTCTCCCAGTCTTGGCTAATGGTAAATCTCTCAAATCACTCCAGAACTGAATCAATATTATCATTAGCTTCGTCGAACTTAGGTATTCTTGCTCTGAGTGACATGCTTCCCTCTTTGGTGGTTACTTTGCTGGATTTGATCTGCTCTATCTCAAGATCGTTTTTTCTTCATCTGGAACTCAAAACTTATTTCCATCTGTCTTCTTTCTTCTTCACGCCTTCGGGCTCTTTTCTCTCTGGTTAGGCACTCTTCTTCCTTCTCTTGAAGAAATATTATTTAATCGCTGCCGGATAACCAAGTTTCTCTCCTATTCTTAACCATATGTCGTAAAACATATTGCTCAGTTTATCAAAATCTCTTAAAAATGATCCCGGACGAGCCCCAAATTGTCAAGTTTTGGTTTCATTTATGAGATTTTATTGATATTCCGAGTGGTATTTGCGATTAAAAGCTAAGAATGGCTGCACTGCTAAGACTTGCTGCAGTATTGGACTTGTTGCATGAAGACCTGCTGCACTTTTGGATTAGCTACGCTTCTCATACTTGCTGCAGTATTGGAATTACTGCAAATTGGACTAGCTACGCTTCTAAGACTTGTTGCGATCCTTAGACTTGCTAAACTATTGGGTTTGCTGCACTATTGGACTTGCTGCACTGTTTGACTAGCTACGCTTCTTAGACTTGATGCGCTCCTTTAAATTGCTTCAATATTAGGCTTGCTGCACAAATTGGACTTGCTGCAGTATTTGGTTCCTTCATTGGACCTGCTCACCAACAAGGAGACTTGCTAAAAAATAAGCTTTCTGACAATATTTGAAGCTTCTTTCGAAACCAATTTGTTTGGCGTTTTTATTTCCAATTTCATTTCATATAAATACACAACGCTCGAACCGGATAGAACGCCACAATTGTGACGTCACGTCAAAACAAAAATGATACAAAATGGCGGACATTTGTGTTTCTTTTTATAAATAAATGGCTATTTTGACAATACTACGAAATACTTTCATCTGGGTAACTCTAGCACGACGTAAGTTATTGTAATTTTGTCATCCGGAATGGCCAGAATCTGGAATCGTATCAAACATAGAGGGAAACAATTAAATTGCTTTGGTTTTGACATTCTTAGAAATTTGTGGCATTAAAATTATAAGCAATATCAGTATGTTATACGTATACAATGACCAATCAATCAATATAAACTTTACGACTCCGGAGTAAGTGATCCGGGGATTTTCCATACTACAATTGTATCACGTGACTGTGTGTTAATTAATAATATCTCCTTTTCATATTGGCTACTGCTTTAGAAACGCATTTTGTTTACATTTTTCTTAAATAAAGTAAAGTTAATTATAATTGATGCTCTTGATTTTCATAAATGTATGTATCATCTAAGTCTATAAGTGTTGTTTTATTTGTTATGAATTTTCGCTCGAACGAAATATTGATCTCACCGGGAGTCCTGTGGCTTGGTTGTGTTGGATGCTGCGTTTTGTAACGGTTGCCTTTCAGTGTTGTTATTTCTACTCACTGATTACAGCACTTTTAAGTGTTAAAAATTGTGCACCGCTCATGCCGGTGTTAGGGGATGTCGCAGTTTTCATTGCATTCCCTTTTTGATATTGTGTATCATATTTAATATCCGACATCTACAGACTTGATCAAAATGAGTCTGCAATTTTCATGTAATTTGTTGTGACGAATGCTTCCGAGGCCAGACCTTCTTTGTAAGGTTTTACTTAAAACTGATTCTATTATTTATGTACGACTTTGAATTGATGTAAACATGCACATCTTACTACTAGCATTGCCAAATAAGTCGGTGTTTAATATCGAATTATATTCATTCCTTATCTAATCTTATTCAATTTTGAATTTGATAAATTGATCATCAGATTGCATGCTTTCATTACATTTGGAAATGTATTTGGATAGTAACAAACTTTAAAATGAATAATTAAATGACATTTCATTTTCTGTTTTAACAATATATTAATGTTTTAGTATCACAAAAAGGATGTCCTTGCACTAGACATCGCTAAATAATGTTGGCTTTGTATCATAATAGGTAAAGATATTATATTATTTAATATATAATCTGAGGTACATGATACATATAATAAGTAGTATCGCATGATTGAGGATATCAAATATACAAAATCGCTTTTCATCACTAATTTTATATGAGTATTATTATTTTAATTTCATTACTCGGAAACAAAATACAAATGTATTGATACGGGCAATCGTCGAAATGTTAAATTGTAACTAGTAAGCTTTACAAATATAGAAGTCATATAATTCAGAAAATGTAGAGCCTTGATTTAACAATAAAATTTAAACTTTAATTGTAAATCTTATTAAATACCTGTGTTTGGATACATCTAATGCCTACAAAAGGTGTTCTATGATTTGATTCAGAGGTTGAATGTTCACCACCAGAAGAGCATGGAATGAGTATATCTAATGGTTACTTTAGTTGCCAGTCGCCAATAAAGTACCAGTCAGTGTGTTATGCAATTTGTGACGGTGGATTCAAACTCGCTCTATACACATCAGCAATATGCAAAGTTGACTCGAATAATACTCCTTTCCTAAGTTTGAGTTTACAACCAGTTTGCTTAGGTAAGATTGTTAATTAAGTAATAGTATAATTATCATCTAGTGTCGACTCACGACAACAATGCAAGATTTTCTAGTTTCGTGAATGTCAAAAGAAAACTTATTTTCATAAATTTTTATCAGTATTGGCAAACAAAGTTATTTATTAAGTGTTTTTCACAATGTAAAGGGCATGTCTATATGAACATTGTGGCACTTTTTATGGTTCATCTTTGTGTTCAGAAAACAATTTATTTGTTTCAGATATCGAGCCACCAACGTTTGATAATTGTCAAGGAACAAAAGTTCTTACATTTCCTGCAGCAAAAGGAAAGACAACTGCAGAAATACAGTATGATATCCCAACAGCCTCTGATAATGTAGATCCTTCCCCTGAAGTAACAAAGATACTAGGACCAGATAGCGGAGACACACTGGACGCAAATGATATAGATTTTGTTGAGTTTCAAGCAATTGATAATGTTGGGAACGTCTCACCGCTGTGTTTATATGTGCTTCAAGTGGATGGTAAATCATAGATAAGATTGTCACAACTCATCATATGGGACATGTATTTTGCTTAAACTGACCATTCACATTTGTTATTTATTTAAATGGCATCGGCGTTTAAGCCCATATTGTTTGTCAACTTTTCTTAAATTTTCAAACGTTTGTTATATTTTCACTAATTTGTTTCACTCTGACAAAACAACTTACACTTACTCAAAAACTGATAAATTATAATGATAATTCAAGTTTGACCTTAACCTTGAAAGTGACTTTTTTAACCCTTGTGGTCAAGTTGATTTTCATATTTTTCTTTTTCAATGAACATATTTTATTTATAATTGAAAGAAAAACAATAGAAATGACTACACCAACACATTGAATGATTCAAGTATGATATTGGTCTGTGAATGACATTGAATGTCAAGATAAGCTATGAAATCTTATTTAATTTTATTTTATGACTCAAGGTCACTTTTTGAGAATCAGTAAACATCTGTGTTGTTCTTTTTGTATATCTCCGACTTATTTTCAGTTTGACACGTATTTTTTTCAGTTCTATTGCTAAAAAGGTAACTGTTTATTTGAAAAATGTTCATACAAGTACTAGCGACATATGAAAAACATACAAAGCCATGTCCTGGTCAGCACAATCACATAATCTTCGGACTGTAACCACCAGCTTAATTATTCCATGACTATCATTTAATGAAAACATTTTTTATGTTTTTCTTTCACAGTTACTGAATGCCCTGCCTACATACCACCAGAGAATGGAGACGTTTCGTGTACATCAGACTTTATATATGGAAGTATTTGTACATTGACCTGCAATGAAGGTTATAAATGGCAGGGTTCTGCAATAGTGCAATGTTTAGAAAGTAAATCATGGAATGCCACAGACTTCGTATGTACAAGTAAGAGTCTGTAATTGTTGTTGGTGTTGATGATGTTTTGTTGTTAGAAAGGATAACATTGATATTACAGCTCATCGGGCACAATTGCAGTTGGCATATTGAGAAAGCCCGTTTTCATTTTCTTCGAACTTCGGTTATAATTTCCTTCAAACGACATCCTATCTGATAACATTGGCCGAATGTTGTACAAACTTGCCACGAATGCATCTTGTATCAAAGTTGCTCAAATAATTTCATTCCTTGTAAACTTCATGGACAATTCCAAGGACCCCAGCTTCATCAAAATTGTTTTCAGCTTAAATGTTTGTTATGGCAGGCTTCTCTTTTCCTAAATTCTACAAACCGTACCCCTTTTGGTACAAAATTGAACATTTTCAAGGTTTGTCAGAACTTTCACTTAACGGAAAAAACAAAGGGAAGAAACTCTCTTAAGAAGATAGAGCATGCAAGTGGGTCATCTAAGGCCTAAACTATTAAACATTTGAGATATGTAAAATAATATTTTCTTTTCTGTGTGTTTTTTTAACTCATGAATGTTAAGAATAAGTTTAGTTTATTCTCTGTATTCCCATATTTGATAAACCTTTAAACACCACGAAATGTATTGCATTCAAAATTACATTTTTTTCCATGCAATAGAATCTTAGATAATGTTAATAATAGAATAATGATTTACATGTATATGATAAATTAAATTGTCATTCTAAGAATGGAGTTTTATAAATTTAAGACCATTTTTTGAACTAAGAATTTTCTATATTAGCCGTAGTCTTGTCAAGGACTGAAAAATTTCACCAACAGCTCTTGTTAAAAGATTAAGGATGAAAGATGAAGGAAATGTCAATAGGATACACTGTTAGAGGTTTTTAAAGAGAAAATTAAAGAAAAAAAAAACAAAGACGTTTTCAACGAAATTTTCTGTTTTTTTTTTCTGTTTAATTCTAAACAACACGGCATAAACTGATTTTTTTGTGCAGTCGGTAATCTGTTTTAATTTACTTTTTATTGTAGGGGTACTATGCCCATCGCTACCAGACCCTCCAGACAACGGGTATTACTCGTGTGCAGGAAACACTTTTCCATATGGTACAATTTGTCAAGCAAACTGTATTGATGGTTTTGAACTATCACAAATGTCGTTTGCACGATGCAAATCTGATGGGTCTTGGGAAATATCTACAACTCCTAACTGCAAAGGTATAAAACGTATAGAAGTTGAAAGTTTTATCGCATCCTACATTTGCAAATCATAGATGTTTTATGATAACGTAACTATATTGTCTATCAATATTTTATTTCGTGTAATGTCTATATTGTCAGAATATATTTCGGTTAAATCTATATACATGTATTTATTGATATATAAACCGATGTATATTTTTTCGCAGATGTAGAACCACCAGAGATTATAGACTGTCCATCTGAGATAAAGATTAATGCTGAGAGGGGATTAGAAAGTGCTATTGTAACTTGGACTGTGCCATCAGCTAGTGATAACTTTGATAACAGTCCAACAGTAATGAGAGTGTATGGACCTAAATCCGGTGAACGTATTGAAGATAACGCGATAGTAAAATATCAGGCAACAGATTCTGCTGGCAACCCATCTGATATTTGCACAATATATATCACCGTCATAGGTAAATTAACATATTTATGAAAATATACGTTAACAAAATATATACGCATTCTTTAAATTGGGGACCACACACCGCTAGTCATGGAATGGCACTACTGTGTCACATTGAAGCTTTAGGTTTCATGATAACCGTGGTAAATGTTGAACTATGCTGAAGCTGGTGCTACGGCGTGGAAGTTAACTTGCACTTTCCAATACCGTCCATGAACAGGTTCAATCGAACCGAGCCTGCAACATTTTCAATTTTGCAGTGTTGGGCTTTCTTTAGGGGTTCTGTATTTCTCTATTTTACTACCGGATTATTTATCTTTTTTGCTTCCACCAACTGTATCAGAAACGGCTTCTTATCGTTTGAGAAATAATAACAATTATATAACTATAGCTACGCGCACTTAATTCTATAATGCATCGTTTTTACCATCCCCCTTAGTATTTTGAAATAACGTCGAGCCAAATATATAAACCTCTCCAACACTCCACATGGTTCAATCTAGACTTTAAAATCTGGTTAAGGCACCAACGGTTCTGAAGTAATCGTTACGTCTGAAGTAATCGATACGTCTGACAATGAACAATACTCCTTCAAGAAACTCAATCTTATCATCCATTAAATATTGACACATTATTGTTTGATCGTGAAAATTTAGAATATGAAGATAGCGTTGTTATTTAAGAATCAAGAATCAGTTCAAAAATTTATAAAGACGACTCATTGTTTTGGTTATATGACTTTTCATTTGTTCTTTGAAATTTCACAGGTAAATAGAATAATTTCAGGAGGGGTAATGTGCACAAATATGATAACTCTACCCTTCATACTTTTTCATATATTGCCATCTGTTATATTTCATCTTTTAGTGTTTTTTTAGTTTTTTTGTTGTTTTTTTTTTTGCGTTTTTTTTTTTTTTTGTGGTTTTTTTTTTTTTTTTTGGTGGGGGGGTTGAGGGGGCAATACACAGTTTTCGAGGCTTCTCGGAAAACAACTGACTGCGTCACAATCAAAAGCGAACACACACGTCTGTTATCACACAGTCTGAAATAAATTTATTTCATAATTAACATATACTTATATATTTCATAGCAAACAACTAAGAAAACAAGTCCACCTTCTAGGTTTTCGGCACATAGCCCTGTGTTTTTCAATGTTTTTTTTTTCGCGAAAATTAATGACAAAAATAGCAAATTACACCTAAAAATATATCAAAACCAAAAAAGTTAGATGACATGCTACATTTTTTCTTCCTTCATAAACAATGCACAATCTAAAAATAAAATCCAAACGGGTAGACATGCAACTCCCTTATTCATAATTTTAGGTCTTCTGCATACCTTTTGAACTGAAGAGCTGATTTCCGTGCTAGCTCTATGGATCATACATTCGAATCTGGCATGTTCTTCCCAAAATGAATGGGTAAAAGACCACTCAAATCAATTTATGTTTTTAACTGAAACACAATACTAACTACTTAAATTTGTAGAATAATAATTATAATATAGCATCTTTAAATATTTAAAAATCACAAATATCCTCTTCAATTTCAATTGTCTCTTATTTGTAAATTTGACCTGGCGAATTCGAAACTAAACGACCGAAACTATGCATTACCTCCTTCATTGAAGAATAAATCGAAAATCATAAGATGTATCAATTCTTCAAATCTAATAAAGGAAGAATGCAACGTATAATAATGATAACTTTACCATCATAATTTGTGAGTTTCTGTCCCTTTTTTTTTTTTTTTTTTTCATTTTTAATTTTTTTCCGAAGTTTAAAGTATCACCTTAAATGCTTCATTCAGGGGTTCAGTGAGCAGGAATGACAACTCTTCTTTTCATTGTTGTTAATTAGTGCTCTTTCCTACTTTTCAGTAATTCGATGTCCTTCACCACATTGGCCCGATGATGGAAGAATTTCGTGTAACCTTGGAAACATTTACGGGAGCGAATGTATATACACTTGTGATGAAGGTTATAAAGTGTCCTTTCCGTCTTTGGTTGTCTGCGAAGAAAATGGTTATTGGACTTATGGAAGCAAACCGCCTATATGTTCCCGTAAGTAAACAAGTAGAATAACATACTTTAATTATGATAATGTTCATATTTATTTATAACAACTAACATTCTAAAAATATCACAGGTCTATCCGCTTAGAGAGAGCATCGGATTATAAATCCAGGGGTCGATGGTAAAATACTTGGGTGATATGTAATTTTCCGTGACACTTGATCTAAGACACTGGGTGTAATGGTCAGATATCTCACTGCTGATTTAGAAAGCATGTGGATTTCAGTCACTTGTAGGAAAATTGGTAATTACTTGTTAGTCATCAAGGAAAATCAGAAAGGTGGGTCGATCGCCGAGATGTGAGCAAAGTATAATAGTCAAAATAAAAATAAACCAATATCGCAGTATTGTCAGTATTCCATAGTAGATGTTTGACATATAATTTATTAATGAAGTATATATATATATATACCAAGTAATATAATGTTTCGATGTCAAACTGTGGAATGCAATCTTTTCTTGTAATCATTAATGACTACTAAATGATAAAATTGAATGTAAATAAATGATTAGTTAAAGGAACAGTAAGTTGAGAATAGCTCATTGAAATATTTATCTTCGTAAATGCATATTGCATTGTGTTTAATTTCTAATACACAATTAAGTTAAAAAATGTCGACATACATTTTCACGCTTCTTTATGTTTTCTAATATAATTGGTTTTGTTTTTTTAATTGAAACAGCAATAACTTGTGGTCCACCTCCAAGTGTGCCAAATGGAATTTTTCTCTGCATGAATGTAATGTTCCATTACCAGAGCATGTGTATGTTAATATGTTCCAACGGATTTTCTACTAATAAGTTTGTGCTAGCAATATGTCAGTCAAGTGGTGAATGGTTTATTTCTTCAAACAGTATATGTAAAGGTAAATATATGTTACTATAATGTTGATATGAATACATATATAAACCAACGTAGTATAACCATGCAATTGTCGATTTACAATGAAAATTTAAAATCTGTTTATTTACTCAAAACGTATTTTCTAAATGATGGCAATGAAAGTCTATCTAACATGTCAATATAATGTTTATGATTTCAATTGCATATATGATCATTTTATCAAATAAATTAGATATAACGCCACCGACAATATTAGACTGCAAGACTTATCAGACATTTTACACTGATCGTGGTTTGGATACTGCACAAGTAACATGGAGTATTCCGACTGCAATTGACAACACAGACAACCCTAGTGACATCATCATTGAACAGATATCAGGTCCTACAATAGGCTCTAGTATCAGCATAGGGACGACAGTAGTTGACTATAGAGCTGTTGATACGTCTGGAAATCCATCAGTCGTGACATGCTCTATTACGATAAATGTAGAAGGTAAATCATTTTCACAGTTTTTTGTTATTGTTTTTAAACGCTGGTTTTTGTAACGCAATATAAGTAGAATTTCTAAATTTAAATAATGATAAAGTCTCTTTTCCCCACTGGTAGCCTCGTATATTTTTATAGTTCAAAAATGAAAATGAATCCGCGATGATAATATTAACTGTTAACACAGATCAGGAAAAAAGAGATGATCCCTCGAAAAAAGTGAAACAACAATTTTATATGAAAAAACGCAGACTCGGTCTAAGACTGGTAATGAGATATAATATAAAAGTGCATTTTTATATGATCTAAAAATAGCTTTGAAAATGCCTTTCCCTGATTGGCTAACAAGCAACTTTTTGTAAAAAATAACAGGTCAATAACAGAGTATATTCACTGTTTTTTTTTCCTAAAAATAGATTTTCAGAGTATATTCACCGATTTTTCTTCTAAAAATAGATTTTCTGGAAAACCCTAAAAGAAGCGAGACTTTGACGTGACGTCACGCCAAGTTTGTAATTTTTATGAGTTGGGTGTACATAAGAGTCAAATAAGTCTATATTAGTTTTCATTTTTAAGAACAATAGTCATTAGCATGCCAATGGAAAGGGCCAAATTATGGAAACAGTAGACAAGCTGAAAAATAATTATTTCCGTCGTATGCAATGGCAGATGTGATTCCCCATATAAAAGCTATTTATAAATTAATAAAACAGATATGTACTTTTAAGCTGTTTAATATGATGTGATATGTACTGAAAAATTAATATTGACCTCGGCTATCGAATATGTCAATTTTTTTTTTCAGTACATATCACATCATATTCAACAGCTTAAAAGTCCATATTTGTATATTATAAAATACTGTGTTTTTTATTAATGTGATTTTTTGTCATCAAATGGAATTGAACTCATTTCAGAATTGTTACAAAATCAGAGGTTTACATATTCTAGACACGACCAGGAATTGTTTTTACATTTAAGACCATACTATATGTTTGAAAGTGTAATCAAGAGTGCATAACATTTCACAAAATGACAAGATATCTTCATTTTGTGTGTGTTTGTGTCTGTCTCTGTGTGTGCGTGTGTGCGTGCGTGTGTGTGTGTGTTGGTGTGCGTATGTGGTCGGGTGGCTGGTGGATGGGTGTGGGCGTCAACTTTTTTACCTGGAAGAAAAATCATTTCATTGAAAGGCATTTAGTTATTGCATTGGAAGCGCTTTTCCATCTTTTGAAGTGTTGAAAATTGAGTACCGGTCTAGCCGGTGCTAGGGGTCATGAGGGATGATGCATTCTTTTCATTATCCTCATGTACAGACTCTATCAAACCAAGTCTGCAATTTCATGTAATTTTGTTGTGATTTATGGTTCCGAGGTGTCGCTCTTTCTCCTGATTTTTATTACACTTACACCTGGTCAACGGGCAACTAGAAACCATCTATCTCTTGGATGATTGGCGCCATAGAATTTAGATATCGCCTCCTTATTACCTATTTTCACTTGTGTTAGGGAAACCATTTAAAGTCATTTTCTTGGTCAATTAATAAGCAGTGTCCCTTACTGAAATCGGATACTAGTATGAGACCTTCCTGTCCTATCACTTGACCACTGCTTTTCTTTTACTCGCTAGTTAAAGAAAGGAAAAAAAACAATATTGATATTAAGTTGAAATGCTTGATGCATGTATTAGGGTATGAATTACTCAAGATAATTATTTTGAATCGACTTCAGTTTTATCGTTTTTGCTCCTCTCTTGCGCTTTCAGCCGTTTATTGTAATCATCCGAGATATCATTTTGATGACGTGAACTTGGAATATACGTGTTTATCTTTTACTTGGGTGATACGTGTAGTTTAGCGTGCCCCTTGAAGGATTCACTAAGTTTACAAGGACCTGATTTGATAACATGTGAGGCCACTTTCTTAGATTCCTGGCTGATAACAACATGGGAATATGAGGGTAATAATGAACCTTCCTGTCAAGGTAAGATATTTTCAGTTGAATTAAAATTTAATTAATTAGACAACAGTCATTGATATGATCATTCATTTATATATCAGAATAAAATGATGTTGTTTTATATTTGAATTCTGTGATGTATGAAACAAATTGTTTGAATGAAATGTGAGATTAATTTAAATGTATTTTATCATTAGTAAAACGTAATCTCTAAAAGATTTAATTGGTATATATGTTACGTCTTGTTTGTATATATATGATAGTACGTTTCCAATATATTCCCAATGAATACGGTAATCACAGTTCGGGTTGACGTGGAAAAAAATGAATGTGAAACAACACGACGGAAACGAATAGGCAAACGTTGTTGGCTTGATGCCGATCTAGAATTTCAATTGTCAAAAAATGTGCAATTACAGCAAAGGTGTGAATGGGAAATAAAAAGGATAGATAATATATATAATAGTATAAAACGGTACGTTATTCTTGGAAGTGGTTCGTAATGGGACATTAATCATATCTTTAACCGGCATATGAAGTTCCTTCAAGTTTTTTTTTCAGTTCTCTGATTTTGGCATAGAATTGAGGTTTAGTACCGATTGTTATAGTAACGCTATGCATTCCGGTACATTACAATTCATGATATGTGTTATGTTCTACTAGGATTTAACAAGATACTGTTTGATAAAGAGCTAGTACCAGGCTGAGAGTTTTTAAGAATATGAACACCTAAAAGCGAAAAAATTGAATAACTATTTCCATAGACAAAGATCAAGCTTTTAAATTCAACCAAGAAACGACGAACAAAAAAACGAAGTCCTGTACCCTGTTTACCGCCAGCCAACTGCTCAAAATTCTCATGTTGACTTGTCAAATAACCGATGTTTTGATGTTTGCTGCTGCTGCTACTGCTGCTTCTGATACGGAGAAAATAATAGCCAAATTTTTATGGCCCATATGGGCAAACGGTATTGAAGCGGCTACTGAGAACATAGTAAACAAAGCAGTATATCAAGATACAACTTTCAGACAGAAGCGATAATTCACTATTTACAAAGGTGTGAGAATTGCAAGAGAGCATATCTGATCATGAATCCTTAAGCCTTTGAATGTTTTGAATGTATACATTCATTAGCACATAGTCCGTTTTCGATAAATTGCTTTTATTTAGTGTCATTTTACTTATTTGATCTGATCTGAATATCCCGATATTAAAGTAAGGATAAGATAAATGAATAAATAACTTGCATCAATTTAGTCTAGGTAGGAGTCTTGTAGAATTTTGACTCGTTACGTTCGCTCGATTACATTTTATATAAAAGTGTTTACTATATGTTATTTTTGTAGCTCAAACATGCCCTACAAGTCTTACAACACCAGAAAACGGAGCATTGTCGTACACAACTGATAATGATAATCAGCCGCTTGTGTACGTGTTATGTAATGGAAACTATGATTTGCCATATGGGTTTGATGGACATATTCAGTGTCTTTATACGGGATTATGGAGTCCTGGCGAAGTTCCAGACTGTACACGTATGTAAAACATTATTTTCTATGTGTTCACAGTATATGAAGTTTAACTTGCCTAAATGACCTCTACAAACATATACGGGTCATTTCCCAAGGGATCGAAATGTGCCCCGCTCTAGAGTTCACTTATCTTACTTGTATGGTGGAATGTTTAAAAAAATCTCTGAAATTAAAATGCCCAGAACTGAAATATTTTGCATGGTTTATCAACATATGGTCTTCTACAAAAGTTCTATAAATCTTGCAACCGAATCAAATTTTTCCCAGCCATAGAGACACTTAGTATTAAAAGACTTGTATAGGAGAATACGTTTAAGGTTTCTTTTGTAAAACTAAATTACCAAGAGCTTAGACATGTGACAAGTAGTTCTTCCTAGTTGATCTCAACAAAAGTAATGTAAGTCATATCAATGCCACAAAAATCCTCTTCTCTGAAAGTACAATGGCCAGAGCTTCGATATTTCAGAAAGCATCATAATGTGCTTCACAACAAGAGTTGGGATAAAAACTTGCCTACCCCGGGAGTCACTTAGTTTATTTAGACTTACATAATAAAAATAATTAAGCACCATCGTGAGAAATTACAATTCAAATACATGTTCAATCTAGCTTAGATATTTGTCATGAAGCATTTCGTAGCATACATCAAAAATGTGAAAAAAACGAATTTGACCTCATTACTTGCTTTCACCTTTTCTTGCAATGTATTTCAGGCGAGCGATACAAGGCCTTGATAGCTAGTACAGTATGGCCCTCTTGTTTTATAAACCGTTTTGATGGGTTTTGTCTTATTACAGAAATACTTTGAAATATATTAAAGTTTTTTTTTCATCATAGGGATTTTAGACTGTTTTCTTTTTTTCAAAGGAACACGCCGTCCAGGGTTAAATAGTTTGCCAGTCTCATTTTACTACTTCATCGACAGTACCTCCGAGGCATCCATTGATGCAATCAAAGATCAATTATTAACTAGTCTAGAGGGATATATTGAATCCGTTAAGACATCTGAATGCCTGACTGGCTCTACGTGTAGTTATAATGGCCTTGAAGTGAAAGATGGTTCTGTTCGACAGGAAAGAGAGGTCAAAAATACAAATTACCGTTCTAAAAGACAAGAATACAATCTTTTCGTCAACTTTTCATTAACAATCACTGGAAATGTTTCGGAATGGGATGAATTCTTAATGTATCAAAGTGTTCTTTTTCGAATGTCTGACAAACTAAAGAATGCTATATATGCTGGAGCATTCGACTTTGGTGACCTTTCAGTCGTTCCAGGTTCTTACCACAAAGCGCCCACATCTATAAATACGTGTGAGGGGGATGGTCAAGTGAAGGACGCTTATCGATGCAGTAAGCAAATCAAGACGTTTCTGGTCTCTGGTCTAAAGTAACATCATATGTTTAAATTATACTAATAAGTTTTCCGTAAAAAGGTTCTATTTTTCTTATAGAATATGTTAATAACATACTTTATTCAAAAAACCTTTTCTATTCATTTTATATTCACAAATTTGCTGACAGTAAGAATATGTTTTAATGTACATCATATACACAATTGTGTATGGTAACGAGATTTTTTCCACATATATATCAACTTTTTGCAGCTACGATAACTATGTAAACAATAATTTTAGATTAGAATCAACAAAAATTTCAAATAATTTACAGTTACACTGTAAAATGGCTTATCTTATCTTTCATCAGAAACATGTGTTGCTGGAATGTTTCTTAAAGATATTGACGGAGTTAAAAGTTGTGTGAAGTGTCCAATAGGTACTTATATGGAACATGAGGGTGCATCATCGTGCAACTTATGTCCTATTGGTACAAGTACAAATAAAACAGGGGCTAAATCAGCTGATATGTGTGATGGTAAGTAATTAATAATTAGAATTATACGATGACTGATTCTTATATGTGCAATTATGTTAGAAACTAAATCAAATTAACTTCGTATCTCATGCATTTTTTTCAGATTGATAGTATCTTAAATTAGCTAATGATTAAGTATATATTATTTTACCTGCCTTCATGTATGTTTTCCAATTCTCTAAATTTAGAGCTCTGTCCGATTGGCTTTTCATCGTTGACTTTGGTGAAGCCGTGTATTCCATGTGCACTTGGTTTTTATCAGGACAGTCTGGGTCAGGCCTCATGTAAAAATTGTCAATTTGGAACAACAACATTCAACGTTGGATCAAAACATTGCACGTGTAAGAACTTTTACATTTTACAGTTTTGTATCTTAAAAATCAAATCTGATTAATTAACGCAATGGTGGCATCGTAATTGAAAAATTTAGCTACTTAAAAGTTCTGTCTCATGTTATTTTTTTTTTATTTTATTCTTTTTACAATTTAACGGTATTTTTTATGATAACCTCAAAATGAAATGTAAAGACTATTTCCACTAAGCCGCTTGATGTACTTACAACTTTACAGCTATGAATATTAAATACATGTATTATTCATTTGATCTTGTTTCAGCGTATGACGTAGTTCTAAATCCAAAAAGTCTATCGCCGATAGTATCAACATTAAAAACGACTGATGTCTTAGATGAAATGACTGTACTATTTTGGTTATTCAGGAGAAGCGGATCTGCTTTTAGTCTACAGATAGAGAGCAATATTGTAATTGAAGTGTTAGGAGAGAGTTTCATCATTAATTGGTAGGTTTAAATTATAATCTATGTAAAGGATAAAAGACCTGATAATTTTGAACTTATACTAGAACTGTGTCAAAAGGACACGGATGCCCCCACTGACAACATATATATGGTATATAGTGAAACAATTAACAAAGGATCATAATTCTGTTAAATTTGGTCGCAGCAAAAATTCATTCCTTTACTACCATCTACACATTAAGGTTGTTCATCTCTGAAAGTTAAAGCAAAATCTGCCATCCGGTTTAAGAGGAGTTGCGTTCACAAAATTTCTATATGGTATATTGTGAAACAATTAACAAAAGGGCATAATTCTATTAAATTTGGTCGCAGCAAAAATTCTTTTCTTTACTACCATCTACACATTAAGGTTGTTCATCCCTGGAAGTTTAAGCAAAATCT
The DNA here is from genome assembly GCF_026571515.1 of Ruditapes philippinarum. Lineage (NCBI taxonomy): Eukaryota > Metazoa > Mollusca > Bivalvia > Venerida > Veneridae > Ruditapes > Ruditapes philippinarum. Next base: position 131,187 of record NW_026860036.1, read on the forward strand.
GCCATCTGGTTTAAGAGGAGTTGCGTTCACAAAATTTCTATATGGTATATAGTGAAACAATTAACAAAGGGCCATAAATCTGTTAAATTTGGTCGCAGCAAAACTTCCTTCCTTTACTGCCATCTACACATTAAGGTTGTTCATGCCTGAAAGTTTGAGCAAAATCTGCCATCCGGTGTAAGAGGAGTTGCGTTCACAAAATTTCTACATAGTATATAGTGAAAAAATCAACAAAGGGCCATAATTCTGTTAAATTTGGTCGCAGCGAAAATTCCTTCCTTTACTACCAACTAGACATTAAAGTTGTTCATCCCTGAAAGTTAAAGCAAAATCTGGCATCCGGTTTAAGAGGAGTTGCGTTCACAAGATTTCGGGACGTACGGACAGACGTACGGACGGACGGACAGACGTACGTACGGACGGACAAGTGCAACGCTATATGCTCCCACTCTGTGGGGGCATAAAAAATAAATGCGCTGTAACCTTTTGAAATATTCGAATCTAGAGTTAATTAAAACTGATTAATAGATATATTACAAGAGTAAAAATGTGGGTGAAATGTTTACCACATTGTGACATTGTAATAGTTGTATAGTCGCATAGGCTTTACTCAAGTTTACATCTTTAAGCTTTAAACCCTTTCATCACAAATATCTTTTGGGTGATTTTCCTGAAACTTCGTAATAAGATATAACAGTATTTTTAACATGGAAAATGAAACTTTATTCGATATTCATGATTGTTTAACAATTATTGTTATTTGAAATATTAACTTGTTGAATAAATCTTTAAACTGTTAACAACGGTGTTGCCTGATTACTATCAGATGAGTTGGAGATCTACACATCATATCAATTATGTGCCTGATATCATTAATACCTTGAAAGCCTGAATACCAAGTTACAGTTAGAGTAAAGGGTATCCAGCATATTTAAGAGTCTCCGATCTACTAGACCGAAACACCAATTTATGGGGGCTGCGTTCATTGAACGTCGTATTTCCTTGTTGGTCTCGTATTTTAGATAAGTGTTTTCCCTTTTTATAAAAGGATACAAGAGCGTATTAGTAATTCATATCATAGCAATGTTAAATCAATTCAAATTGTCAAGTCATGCTTATGTTTTATAGGAATAGTGTATCAATAAATGCAAAGTTACCGTCACCCTCGTCGTTTGATATTTGGACACATTTTGCTGTTTCAATATCAGCCGCTACAGTAACATTTTACTACAAAGGTGAAATTGCTAATTCCCAAGCGAAAGTGTATGGAATGGCAGTACCAGCAAGCGCAAAAGTTGAGCTCTTCGCCAAAGGAGAAAACGGTTAGTATAGAAGCACAATTATGTAAATGACTTGTTTTTCGATGTTGTTTTTTTTCTTCAAAATTTAAAGAAACAAAAGTTTAATCATAAAATTACAGTTGAATGGAATAACCACATATATATTGTACAGTTTGTTTTAAAGTGTAAATCTTTTGTTTTTACCTTATTTATTTCCAGACATCCTCTTGAATTCGCTAGCAATATATAAATATGCCATGGAAGCTGATGAGATAACAAGTCATCATTCTTCTTGTGGATATGACATATCAGCTGCCGACTTTACCTCAGACGACCTTGTCCTTGACAATTCTGTGATTCAAAGAGAACCGTCGTCTTGTGCAGGTAAAAATGTTTAAAAGTGGGTGCTAGTTGGCATAGGCGATAGCTTACCTCTACCACTTTTTTCCATTGTAGTTATTGAAAAGGGACAGAAAATTCAAAGAAACATGGTATAATCATTTGTTTGAGCATTTTTCTCAATATCCTATATTTGATTTTAAAAATAAAAGATATTTGTAATAATTGTCTTTTCTTTTCAATCATTGTATATTACTTGCTCTACAAACCAGTTTTTGACATTACGTTCTATTTAACAGCTACTAATTTCTGCGCTGACGATCCATGTGACCAACATATGTGTACAAACACACAGTCGGGCTTTCTATGCACGTGCTCTGGTGGTTTCAGAGGAACAAGATGCGAATTTCCACCTGACAGCTGTAATGAAAATGAATGTCTGAATGAAGCAACATGTGTCAGTGGCAGTTATAATTACACGTGTGTTTGCAAACCTGGATATCGTGGGGTCTTTTGTCAAACACCACCAAGTAATAATCAGATCATTCGTTTTCATGCTCTATACTGTTCTTCAAATTATACACTATTAATTTGTTTTTTAGTCGTTTGATGAAATTTTAATTACCACATGTTCAATGTACAATAATATTTATTTTTATTTATTTTTACTTTCAAAAGGGAACATTAAATTCATCTGTTATTCCTGAAAACAAAATTAAGAAATAAAGTGTAAATATCCAGTATTCCACCTCTATGACGTTTATATCAAATGTCAGATTAGTATGTCTTTACTCGGCAAGATATCATAAATATTCAGTAAACAATCCAACTATGATTTTCATTAAAATACCGTATTATAATTGTAAATTTCAAAGAGGAACAGAAAACAGCAGGGAATACTTCAACTTCTTGTTGACTGAAACAATTATAAAGTAGCTTACTATGAAGCCCTTTCGTTTGTTGGTCCGAAAATCAAACAAAATTTATTTTCACAAATTGATGAAATTTAGTAAATGGTGGATGGAGTCTCTGGGCAAGCTGGGGAGAATGTACAACAAGCTGTGATGGAGGTGTGAGACGGAGAAACAGAACATGCGATAATCCTAGTCCAGGGCAATATGGCAAACAATGTGTTGGTGATGTGATGGAACAGATTCAGTGTAACACATATCCATGCAATAGTAAGATTGATAATATTTTTTTTCCTGACTTTCTTTATTCGAATCAATATCTAACAAATAGTGACGTAGAGATAAACTTGCTTTTTATTTCATTTTCTTATACCCTAAAACGCCTAATGACAGAGCCTATTATTTGCTATTTCATTTCTTCTGTCTTGTATAATTTCTGTCATAAACAGTCCGTTACCTTTTGTTAAAATTTTAACTCAATTTTTCGTTAATTTTGTCAAGTACAGTCTAACTTGCCCATGCGACCACGTGTATTAAGCGACTTTTGTTTTAAACGACCACTTTAAATTCCCCCCGATCATTTTCTCTCTATATCTTTAATGTATTAAGCGACTTTTGCTCAACGCGACCAGCGACCGCTAATTAGTCACCTAATTGACATCAATCTTTTCATTAAACGACCACTTTTACCTGTCAAGTAATTGTGTTTTTAGAGAACGCCACCTCGTTATGTCACAAGTGTCAGCAATCAAAACACAACAATAAACGTGTGAAAAACTCTATTTCCCATACCGTTTTAGCGTATGCAAATGAAGTTAAGTATACGCGTGACGTGTATTATCCAATAATATCGGATAAACAATGCAACGCTCCGCCCATACTGAGATGGTGTATACGCTTCGCTTGTTGACATTTAGACTGCATTGAATTGACCTTGAACTTGATCAGCCATTAAATTAATCGTAACAAATAGATGTAGTTTGTTTATTTCAAATGAAAAAATGCACAAAAGAAAACATCTTCACTAATAGGGTTTTCGTGTTGGAGACAAGGAAAAACAACGGAGAAGTTAAAAAATTCTGGAAAAAATGTCAAACATGTACGTAATGGATCAAAACTGTTTTGTCAATAAATATCAGAACGTCATTTTTACATTTGCATCCGTTTAGATTGTCGGAGCGTACTTATTATTCAACATTTATATAAAAATGAAATTGAAAAATAATCCCATCGAATAAAAAAGATGTCATTTATAAATTTTGACTTTTATATCATGCTGACTGTCTTAAGAGACCGTTTCATTAAGCGACCGTTTTTGGTGTTTCCCTTGCCCGGTCGCTTAATACACGTTTGACTGTATTTTCGTTTTGAAGGTTTCTTTTACTAAGGACATAACTTTTTGACTTTTTATTTTTCTTTTTATTTTGATGGATTCTACTTTTACTTATAATCTTTGTTTCTTTTGGAGAATTCTACACATTTTCGATTCTTCTACAGATTTGTTCAGACCGGTAAATGAGTTGCTAGAATCTGGATCACTACAACATTCTTTTTCCGTTTACTAATCGGTACATTCCATTACATTGTTTACAATAATAATGTTCATCTAAAGGATAGTTGGTAACTCGAGCGTAACGAAATTTTGGCCATTTTGGTTGTTAATTGCACGATATTCACGCTATTCATAGATAGTCAGATGCTATCAAAAGAGGAAAGCGTAGTGTCCAACTGTAAAAGGGTTGAACACTAAACATGCAGTATGTCTTAAAATAGTAGGGTCATAACCTCTTTTAATAAAACGTTTAATGATTTTAGTAAAAACAGCAGAAAAATTACCATGACCCAAAATCTTACGAAGTTTGTAAACCACATCGCCATAAAAACCAGGCTGGCTAATCCCTTGTCGCAGAAGAGTTTTTAAATCACTATTGAATTTAGAAATTAAATCAAAGTTACGATTGTAAAATTTAGTAAAATATTTCCGTAGTTTATGATAGCGGTAGCCCTGTTTTAGAAGCTTGCTGGTAATAAAAATATTCCGCTCGTTGAAATCCTTTACGTTGTTACAAGCTCTAGCGAATCTAATTAACTGAGAAACATAAACCCCGTAGGATGTTGCATGGGGTACGTCTCCATCCAAATGTGGATAATTAACTATACAAAAGTCAAAGTCATCTCTTTTATCCTAAATTTTCGTGTGAATAGAATTGTTATTGATAGTAATATGAAGATCCAAAAATGATGTACTAAAATTTCAAGAGTTCGTTTTATTAAGTTGTAGTTCATGCGGATAAATGTCAGACACCATTTGATCAAATTAAGGATTATCTAAATTAAATATATCATCAAGGTATCTGGAAGTATTATTAAATGCGACTATAAATAATTAATTATATTAATAAACCATTTCAATCGTTATCTCATATATTTTATATATATGTGCGCCTGTATGACAGACATATGGCCAACACCCAGACTGCCTGTTTGCCGTGGGCAGCGTCCCGTAACCTAGAAAAGAGGGTCCTGGTAGTTGAAGGATACCCAGGGATCTCCAGCACTCCTAACACACTGCTTAAGCCTCTGATTTAGGGTAGACGGGTGACCAAGTGAGCCCGGTTTTTTGGTCAATCGGCAGGTCATGCCTCGCCCTTGGATATATATTTCTTAAATACTTAAAGATTACATTGAACTTACACGGTTCCGAAATGAAAACAATTGAATGCACATTAAAAAAAAATTTTTAAATCTGAGTTTAAATTTTTATTTCTACTTGTGTTTCTAGTAACCTTTAATTCCTACTGAAACTGTAATGATGGGTGCCGTTATGTTAAAACAATATTTCATATATGCATTATAAATATACAGTATAACATATCCAAGAAGGCGGTGGCTAATGGGCTTATTGTGTAGGTTGTAAATATTTGCAATTTATACGATTATATCTCTCTGGTATCCTTGTTGTGCGGAGACTGGTTATCCGTCTCCATCGCACATCCCCATGTTGGAGTCCGAGGTAGCTGGGGAATCCGGAAGACGAATTTTAATATCTTTTATCATGGATACACAAACAAAAGGACGAAAATCGCAAGAAGATTCAAGTTGTAACATTACATTTGATGGAAGTTTTCCCCGTTTTCTAATAATCGAATCAAACGGCTCCAAATCACTTACTGAACTTAGCCCCTTCATTAAAGAAAAACAACTTTCGGCTTTAATTGGTACACCTACATCTGTCAAAAAACTCCGCAATGGAGGACTCTTGATAGAGGTAGAGCGGAAACAACAATCAGACATTATTCTGAAATGTTCCAGCTTTTGTTGGACACAACTGCCACACCACATCAGTCTCTAAACTCTAGCAAGGGCGTCATCAGATGTTCTGATCTTGCTGGAATGCTGGAGGCAGATATTGCTGAAGAGTTAAAATCACAGCAGGTGTCAAATGTCAAGCGCATTCAGTCTACAAGAGATGGTAAACGAGTGCCAACGAATAGCCTTATTCTAACATTCTCCACACCCATTCTCCCATCATCAAAACGAGTAATTTACCTTAACGTTCGCGTTGCGGTTTACATTCCAAACCCAATGCAATGTTACAAATGCTTCAAATTTGGTCACCATGAATCAAATTGCGTAAGGCAGACTATTTGCCGTAGATGCAGCTCAAACCATGACAAAAATGAGACTTGTAACGTTCCTGTTAAGTGTGCAAATTGTGGAGGAGAGCATTACGCCACCTCCCGGTCATGCCCCTTGTGGTTAAAGGAAAACTAAATTCTTCGTCAGAAGTATACGCAAAATATTTCTTTTGAAGATGTACGAAAGCTTGTTAAATCACATGGACCGAAACAACTGTCGTATTCATCTGCAGTTACAAAGTCTGATAAGATGGTTGACTCTGCAGTACAAGTCAACTTATGCCAATGCCCACCACTTAAGCTACCGTTACCAAAAAAGCAAACAGCTTCACAAAGTAAACAGTCTACCTCTGTGCAGACTCAGTCACCATCAAAATAGATAAATAATCAAAGTCAAATCAAAGTCTTCTCCAAAGAAGCAAACTGCAAAACAATCAAATAGCATTGTCTGAGAAAGTTTATCAAAAACAATCGCCTAAAGAGCGAATTGTCATCACAGATCGGGTGAAAAAAGCAATGCGGAACCCGATCAACACAGAAAATTGGTTCGACCTACATCACGACACCGAATTGATGGAGAATGAGGATTTATACCTCTCCCCTCCTCGAACTCCGAATGCCAGGAGTCCAATAACACTTCCTACTTAATATAAATATTTTTTAATATGGATTATAGAAGTCATTCTATCATACAATGGAATTGCCGTGATCTTAAGTCAAATTATAATGATCTACTTTTACTTTTATCAAAATTCTCTCCAAATGTATTATGTCTTCAGGAGACTATGTTATCTCCTAAAGATAATATCTCTATAAAAGATTATACGCTTTATAATTACATATGCACAGGTTTTGTTGTTTGTTTGTTTCATTTTACGCCTTTTTCAACAGTATTTCAGTCATATAGGCGGGTAGTTTCCTAACCATCGTTCCTGGAGAGTTACACCAGTACAAGACTACCTTCGTCCGCGCTAAACTACCAAAGCATCTCCCGGGGATCGAACTCACGCCAGAGAGGTAACTGGATTAGAAGTCATCGACTCTAACCCCTCGACCACGGAGGCGGTTACATATGCACAAGTAACGCCAGAACATCAGGTGGTACAATCATTGCTATCGGAAATTGCATTCCTCAAAAAGAATTAAAACTTAACACAAGATTACAAGCTATAGCTGTGCAGGTGACCTTACATCGACCACTAACAATTTGTTCTTTATACCTTCCTCCAAATATAATGGTAACAAGTGATGAACTTGAAAGTATTGTTCGACAATTACCATCACCTTTCCTTTTGTTAGGCGACTTTAATGCTCACAATCCTATGTGGGGCAGTATATCTACAAATAATAAGGGTAACATAACTGAAAAATTGATAGATAACTTTCATCTTTGTTTATTAAACAATCGGTCACCTACATATTTACATCCAGCTACAGGTACGTTTTCTTGCATCGACCTCTCGATTGTCCATTGTGCTATATACTTGGACTTCGATTGGAAAGTTTTAGATGGCCAGTACGGCATTGACCATTATCCATTGTTACTAACATCAAATGACTCTATACCAGATGAAGGACGTCAAATTTTTTAATTCAAGAAAGCAGATTGGGAAACATTTACTAGGCTTTGTACTATTGATCTTACAAAAAATGAATTTGATTTCACCTCTGATGATATAGCTGAAACGTTCTCTTCAGCATTACATACGATTGCCTGCAAAGTTTTTCCATTAAAACAAATTAATAAAAGTAAAAAAATAAAAAAAAAACATGGTAAAATGATGAATGTAAAAAAGCCGTTCGTATACGTAAAGCTTCACTTAAAAAGTTTGAACATAGCCCTACAACAGAAAACCTTGAAAATTATAGAATATTTAGAGCCAAAGCTAGAAGATCAGTGCGTCAATCTAAACGCCAATTATGACAATCTTATGTTTCAAATATCAATTCAAATACTCCTATTAGGAAAGTATGGGATGCAGTACGAAAAATAAGTGGAAAGTATAAGTATAAGAGTCCACTCTGTTCACTTAAAAACTGGTGATGGCCAATATGCCTAAACAATAACGGATGTTGCAGAAACTTTGGCTAAAACTTTTGAAAAGAACTCTTCTTCAAGCAATTATTCAAATGAAATTAAACAACATAAATGTAAAGCTGAGAAAGAGCATATAAATTTTACTTCAACAAACGACGAAGACTATAATTCCCTTTTCTCTATCGATGACTTAATTTATTCAATCAAAACTGCAAAAGATAGTGCTGCAGGCCCGGACGAAATTTACTGCCAGTTTCTTAAACATTTACCACCCCAATCCCTAGACTTGCTTCTTGAAATTTTTAACAAAATTTGGGTATCTGGTGACTTTCCCAAAACTTGGAAAAATGCGTTGGTTATTCCTATCCCTAAACCTGGAAAAGATTCAGCTGACCCTACAAATAATCGCCCAATATCACTAACTAGTTGCCTCTGCAAAACATTCGTGAGAATGATAAATATTCGGTTAGTTTGGTATCTAGAAAATAATTGAATTATCACTAATTTTCAGTCAGGTTTTCGTAAACAGCAAAGTACAAACGATCATCTTGTACGACTTGAGACTTTAATCAGAGAAGCCTTTGTAAATAAACAGCATCTGGTATCAATTTTCTTTGATCTTGAGAAGGCTTACGATACTACTTGGAAATATGGTATCCTAAAAGATCTAAAAGATGCTGGACTTAATGGCAGACTTCCTCTTTTCATTTCTGGATTTTTAAACGATAGTTACTTTACAGTAAGACTTGGTTCAACTTTTTCTCAGGACCTACAACAAGAACAAGGTGTTCCTCAAGGGAGCATACTTTCTGTTACACTTTTTGGCCTTAAAATAAACAATATTGCTAGCGCTCTTACACCAGGCATAGACTGTTCTCTATATGTAGACGATTTTCTTATCTGCTATCGATCGAAAAATATGAGAATAATTGAAAAGCAACTTCAACAAAATTTAGATAAAATTCAGAAGTGGGCAATAGAAAATGGTGTTAAATTTTCAAAGTCAAAACCTCAATGAGTTCATTTTTGTCGATTGCGGAAACAGCATAATGACCCTGAACTTTACATATCTGGTTCTAAAATTCCAGTATTTGATGAAGCTAAGTTCTTAGGAATAATATTTGCTAAAAAACTTTCTTTTATACCACATATTAAACATTTGAAAACTAAATGCCTAAAAGCTTTAAATTACTTAAGGTTTTATCAAGTACAAACTGGGGATCAAATGATTCAACATGACTGAAATTATACAGAAGTCTTATCCGATCAAAATTAGATTATGGTTCTGTAGTATATGGGTCTGCAAGAAAATCATATCTTCAAATGCTAGATACCATACATCACCAGGTTTTACGTTTAGCTTTAGGTGTTTTTTGCACTTCACCTGTTGAAAGTCTATATGCTGAAGCTGGGGAATCATCGCTTCATCTTCGTCGAACAAAGCTATCACTTCAATATGCAACTAGAATTTCATCTAATAGCAAAAATCCAGCAAAAAAAAATTATTTTCAAGCCAAGTTATCCTGAAAAATGTGTTAACAAACCAAAAGAGATTAAACCATTAGACCTTCGTTTAAAAGATGATTTAGATAAACTTAATATTAACCCAGACAGTATCCTTCAAAATGACGATGAGGATGTTCCACCTTGGACTTATAATTCCCCGAAAATAAATATTAACCTTTCAAATATGAAAAAATTATAAAATTCACCTGAATATTTCAAAGAGAAGTTTCTAGCAATTAAGGAAGAACATGAAAGTTTTATACATATTTATACGGACGTGTCAAAAGAAGGTTGCAAAGTAGGTTCGGCTGTGTTTGAAAATAATTTTACATCTAGTATGAGGTTACCAGATAATGCATCATTTTTTACTGCTGAAGCAAAAGCTATCGATTTAGCATTGTCATACATAAGCACACAGCATACCCACGATAAATTTGTGATATTTTCTGTACTCGCTTTCTGTTTTAATATCCATTAAAAAAAAAAAAATTGACAATATCATGATAAAGAACTTCTTTTACGATTTTCATGATATACTAAAAACAAAAATATGTTAAATTATATTGGATTCCAAGTCATGTAGGTATACGAGAAAATGAAAAAGTAGATGCTTTAGCTAAAAAATCATTAAATTTTCAAAAAACTGACATATTGTTACCTGCTTGTGATTTTAGACCAGCTATAAATAAACTCGTATCATCTGAATGGAAAGCAAATTGGGACAATGCCGTTTTTAATAAACTTCACAATATAAACCCATCCCTTGATGTCTAACCATCTCTATCTCTGTCAAACCGCCGTGATCAAACAGTTCTCCTTCGATGCCGAATTGGACACACTAAAATTACCCACTCTTATCTCCTCACAAATGACAATGCCCCTTTCTGTGTAGGTTGTGATGACAATTTTACTGTCAAGCATTTTCTTCTTGAATGTCATGATTTTGAACAGACCCGTAATAGATTTTATTCTGTAAATTCACTCAAAGAACTCTTTAATACACTTCCATCAAAAAACATAATTGATTATTTGAAAGAGATAAACTTGTCTTCTAGGATCTAATTGGCTCATTTCTATTGTCATTTATAAAGTTTTACATAACATTTAAAGCCTATTATAGCATTCGGCACGATATGGACAGTTATGTGTTGACGTGCCTTAAAAATCCAAACAAACAAACAAACAAATCATATATTTTTATATTGCATATCTTTTCTCTATTGTGGATCACGTAGACTTGTAGAAATTAAGCTTTACGGTTTATCATATAATGTTTACTGTTTCAAAACCGGAAGAGGAAGTTCTTTTTGATATTATAGTTATTGTTAGATTGCATCATTTTTTTATATAGTTACGATAATTTGTTTTCTTCCGAATATTTCTAGTCTTTTTTACCTTAACCTTGTTCATTTTTTTATTATTTGCCTACATTACATTACATGATGAATAGTTAACGCAAACACGACTCCTTATTTAGCCATTATACCACAAATAATATTAGTTTGTATTTTCTTGTTTGTTTTTCATTTCAGTTACTAATCCGTGTTTAAGCAGCCCTTGTGGAAAAAACAGATGTGTAGAGAGGTCAAATGGTTTTGAATGCCAATGTAATTCTGGTTTTACTGGCAATCTTTGCCAAACTCCGGTTGACCACTGTGATCCAAATCCTTGTGAAAACAGAGGCTCTTGTCAAAACAATGCGAACAACTTTACATGTATTTGCACTGAACTTTTTCAAGGAGAAGTCTGCGATGAAGGTAATTTTGAAAGTTATGCTTTTTTAAAGAAACGTATATGCCTTTAGCCAATTCTTTAGCATGTCAGTTTTTCTAAAGAAATGATAACTAAACCAAGCGGATTCAAATTGTTATTTGAATTAACATGTCCCTATTTTGAAAATAATATCATTTTTTGCAACCATTTTTTTATATGTTTTAGCAACTGTTTTTACATCATACTGGACGACATGGTCTCGTTGCACAGTTACCTGTGGTGGCGGTGTTTCTATCAGGTCACGTGTCTGTCCACACAAAAACAGTTGTAATGAGCAAACAGAGTCAAGGCTGTGCAATAACGCTCACTGTGTAGGTAAGACATTTGAATTATATCCATGTATGTCAAAATTAAAAGATGATTTTTCAAATGAAAGAATTGGAAAATTTATGGCTAGCATATAGTAATGGCTATTTTTTTGGACGAAACCCGTCTGAGAACTTTTTAAATTCTGATAAAATTTACTTGGAAAATCATAAATAGAAACCGATTGGCCATTCTAAAATTAGTATAATAATTTAAAAGGATCTTTCTGAACGTATGCACGTCTAAATTGTTAATTAAGCTAATCAAAAGGAGTTGTAGAATTTTCTCATTACTTTATCCGGATTTTTTGAAATCTGTTGACCGTTTTGGCTTTTCTACTATTTTAAAAGATTTCATTATTTCTCCAGTGAATACCTTATTCAATTCAAGAAACTGTTTTTATGTATTCATAAATTCCGTTGTGAATACCTCATTTTACATAAAACTTAACTGAGTTATAAATGTTATTCAATATTTTTAGTCCAAATTAACGAGAATATCAATATTGTTCACAATCCCGGAAACATCGAAATATAAATGTACACCAGATAAAAAAAATCTCAATCTTTCCATTTACTATTAGAAGATAATGCCCAGCGTTTGTTGTATTATATGGTCATTGTTGTGTTTAATTTATATAAAATTTATAATTCCCATATCATATTGCATATCAATAAATCATATATTAATGTGTACATGAATACGTCAATGTAAAGTACAATTACCGAAACATTTTTAAACATATACTGCAGTGTTTCCTCTATCTAATTATTCCATGATATGACAAAAATCCGAAAAAACCAATGCAAAAGAAAACAGTTTTAACCTCGTCTAATTATCTTTTTACGTTGAAAGTTGATTCCTGTCAGTCTTCGCCATGTGGTACTAATCTTTGTATATCAAGTGAAGATGGGTTTCAGTGTACTTGTAATGCTGGTTTTACCGGTATAAGATGCGATACTCCAATAGATTTTTGTGACGAAAATAGTTGTGAGCACGGACAATGTAGCAATAAAGCAACCGGATATGAATGTTTATGTGATGAAGGATATAGTGGACATCTCTGTGATGTTATAGAAGGTTTGATTAATGTATTGTATCGTTGTCATTACGAAAACATAGAAAATTTATAAAAAAAAAAACTTTTTCATTCTAAGTTATTCTACAACTAACAACAGTTTTAAATGATTAAAATTCAGTTATGTTTGAATGAAATTAACAAATACAATTTATACAAGTCTTCTGATTTCATTTCATTTTTAAAAGATTCTTTGCCCTACATGGATAGCCACATTTCATTGCCATCCTGGAAACAATCAATAGAGTGAATACATTGCTGGAATAGATTTCTTAGAGTATTTACAATCTTTTGAATATTTCTTGAATACGATTTAACGGATGTTTCTGTTTTATCAGAAACTGCTGGTTGGGGTTTATGGACTGAATGGAATGCTTGTAGTTCTACATGTGGTTTAGGAAAAAGACAAAGAAACAGACTGTGTGATAATCCACCTCCTTTACCAGGTGGTAACACATGTGACGGAGATGAAGAAGAAACAGAAGCATGTTCTACAGACTGTTATGGTATTGTTCTTAAACTTTTAATTAATATACAAGCTCTTGTCTCATGTTTGGTAAAAGTGCCAGTTACAAAAAGTGTGTACTTTCAAACTACTTAAGCTTAAGCTGATAGTTATCTTTAAGCATAATATAAATCATATATGGTATAATGTTTCTAAAATCGATTTGCAAGACATCAAATTCTTCAAAGAATATATTGTTTGCCTGTTTTAGATGCATGCTCATCTAATCGTTGTGGAGACATACATAGATGTATATCTGATGGAACTGGGTATAAATGCCAATGTAAAGACGGATACACAGGTGTAGATTGCTCATTAGCACCAGATTTTTGTCAACCAAACCCTTGTGAAAACTATGGTAAATGTGTAAGCTCGTCCGACGGTTTTATCTGTACGTGTGTTGATGGCTTCAGTGGATCTACATGTGAGGTCTTACCAGGTGTGTAAACACTTTATTCAGTCAGTATGCAACAATACTTCTTTTGGTAGATATCATATATTCATTTTGCAAAAATAATTCTTTATAGCTTTGTATAAATTTAATATAGTAAGTACTTTAAACTGTTATCCTGTATGGCATAATTGTTACAATCTGATGAGTATTTATTTTTTATGTGCATTGTTTTGTTTGGATTTACGTTGAACCATCACTATCATATGCCAATTTTCTAGCTTTGCTGATGTATGAAGGTGTCCCTTTGTGCATTGCAATATTTCAGGTGGGAATGGCCACCTGAATAGAGCCATCTGTGTTCCGTTTGCTTCCTCACATAATGGAATCCAAAGTGTCTGACGGATTCGTACCATAACGGTGAGGGGCAAGTGGTTTGAAGTCAACGGCCTTAATCGCTTGGCAACGTATATTGATAAATACTTTTTGCCGAACCTTTAGGAATAAAACAAAAAGGTTACTGAAGATTTGACTCCCAATGATAATTTGCAATACCATTCCATGCAAACAAAGATAGATTATATTAATGAATTGATGTTTGAATTTAAATTGAAGATACAAGTGTTTGGGAACCATGGTCAGAATGGAGCTCTTGCAGTGTGACATGTGGTAAGGGAGAACAAAGTCGTCAAAGGGAATGCAAGCTTGGTACCAATGGAAATGAGTGTTCTGGACATAACGCAGAGGAAAGAGTATACATGTGATGAAGATTCGTGTCCTAGTAGGTATTTATTAACTTGAAATAAGATAAGTAAAAATATCGAATGTGTAGCTCTCTATCATTTAATATTGATGAATCATTCATTTTTTTCAAATTTTGCATCATGACATATCATATAAGATCAGAAATATAAATACATGTTTAACATTATTCCGTCACTGGTGTCCAAACGCTAATATTCGGATCATTAATTTATTACTTCTAGGCATTCAACGTATAGTTGTATTTTTGTATCATACTCGCTGATATATTTGATGAAGAATTCAGTGTTTAAGATTTTTATCAACAGCATGTCCGGCGTTAGGTAACCCCTACGGAATGGTAAAAACGTGTGAGAAAACCGAAGAGGTGACCACTTGTACACTGAGATGTCTTCCTGGATATTTTCCACCAAACAGTACATATAGCTCAGAGAACTGGACAGTTGTTTATCAATGCAGTCCATTCTCCTCCTATACCTGGAATACAACGGCTGTTTCACCATCATGTACAAGTACAAATATACTTTGACACATATATCAAAGCGTAAATTTCATTTAATGATAAACAAAACAAATTTGTTTGCAATTTTTGTTACACTAGTTCCTTCACTAGTCTTTATAAGTCTGATACAAGTTAATCAATCACTTATTTTTTTGCGTTCAACCTCACGGAAATTCTATTATAATCTATAATGAGTAATTAATCTAATTCACTGATAAGATTTTGATCTTGCTATTAATCGCAAATGTAAACATAATGTTTAAGGAGGTTTTGGTTTGTTGTTGTTTCTTTTTCTTTCTTTCTTTTTTTTTCAGAAACATCCGGTCGTCCACGCCGCATTGATGCTAGTGCTTCAATGGCGATTTTCCCGCAAATTTCTTGTGGAAAGTCGTCTGCGTACGAAATTTTTATACGAAATCTCGTGTATGGCTCCATTTGTCAGCTTGGGATCAGCTGTACAGTCATCGCAGACGTAACTCAATGTGGCAACAGGAAAAGACGTCAAACAACCGCAGATAATAGCGATATAACATTAACTTTCGCGTTTGAGTTCGACAATGAAACTGACTCTGGTAATACAAATATAACAGTGTGTGTTAGTAAATCAGATACGAGTATTTATCTGTATAACACAAACAAATGATATTTAAAACATGTCTCTTAAAATAAACTGAAAAAAAACTCCTTAGATACAAATCAAGATATGATCATAAACAGTTAAAGAACACTTTTAAGGCGTATGCTCCAGTAAAATACAGACATTAAGCAGATTTAAAATTAAATAACCTAAACGGTACAATAACAGATACCTCTTAAGTGAAAACAAGTAAAGCGATTTTCAGTTGTCTACCCTTGAATTCTTTATTTATTTATTCTTTTATTTTTATTTTTTTTATTTATTTTTTTTTTTTTTTGGGGGGGGGGGAGGGGGTGTTTATCCATATCATTTCAGTGGCAAATTATTCATAAAATCTCTCAAGCCTCATTTTAAATTTTGCCATTATTATAAATAATTTGCATAGTTTTACATAAACGAATAACTAGTTATAAATTCTTGAATTTTTACAGTCACAGGAAGTCAGCTGTATGAAAAAACAGAAACAAAGAAATTGTTTACCTTGATTTGGACTTATCTGCCCTTGAAAAAACAGCATGTTCAATTGGGGATAACTTTAAAACGAAGTCTGTTATTATATTCCAACAAAATATATTTTCTTTCATCCAGTCTATCAATATGTCCTTATCCTGACTTTAATTGTAATTAAAATCGTGGTCGATTATAATTCTATTTATAAACTAAAGAAACAACCGGTTTGGAAAAATCTAAATGTGACATACACTTTGCACAATATGTCTTATATACGTAGTAAATTATTTTTGTTAAAACAGTGTAACAACTATGCTACGACAAAACTATATTGGCATGATTCCGATGGTCACTATTTCTGATATTAAACAAGTTTGTTTCAAAGGAGCATGCAAGAGATGTTTTTGCACCCGTGAAAAAATGTGTTTAACTGTTCAAATGGTGTGAAAGTTAGATTTTGTGATTGGCGAACAATAGCAATATATCAGCTATTTCCGTCAGTCTATGGATAAGCTCTAATTAGGAATAATCGGTGAGGTGTTTCAAAATTAAAGGACCAGCAAAATTGCGGTACACGATTCACTCGATCAACGAGTAATGGTGCTTGGTGTTAATGTAGGTTTAGTAAATTAGTGATACTGCTACTTCTTTTCGAAACATGGATTATTAAACGCTATTCAGAAAACAAAAATCGTTAACAAGGACATGGCCACAATAATTATATAAAAGGTAGAATCAGAATTGTTATTTTGGCTCTAAATTTTGAGAACGCATTTTTTAAACGTTAAAGCGGTTTTGGTATAAAAAAATATGCTAAGTGCAAGAAATATAAAGCAACACAAAGACAAAAAATATTGTTTTCTTTACTAAAGGTAACATCAATATGACAGAATACTGGGATGCAATTGAAGATTCTTTATCACCATTATCAACAAATTCTGGTGACTGGTTGACTATTGTGATAGATGGTGTTACATATGTAGCAGATACAGCAAATATAACCAAAGGAGCCAATCTGGAATGTAGTAGTGGATACTTTTTACAGGACGAATATGATATTTGCGGTATGTTTTACCTTTTTCTACCTTAATTTTCAAATTTTCAGATTCTATTCATTTTATTCCTAAATTCATAGCAAAACACACTACAAGTTTAGCAAAATTGCAAATTCCTTATTTTATAAACAAGAGACAAAGTAGAAGAGCCGAAAGCAGATTTATCTTTTACAATATTTATTGATAATAGCTTATGTTACGAGCCAGGCGTAACGAGAAAGAAAGGCCAGCAACAAACTTGTAACAATAACAAATTTATTACAGAAAAATTATTAAAGAAAAATTGAAGAATTATTTATGCTTATAAATACCTGAAGTCCAAATAAAAATGTAAATCTCAAATGTCTAGTCTGATCCTGGAATGATCCCTTTTTGAACAGCAGAGTTAAATCCAAGTTAAATCCAAGAACACTTTGGAATAAATTCCCACAATAAAATCCACAAGAATAATTTATCCTATTTTAAAATCCAAGCTCCAATAAATCTGGCACTAAATTACTTAATGTCCAAGTTGAATAATACTCCAAGTGTATTTATGACTTAAAAGGTAAAGAAAATGAAAAATGCCCCCTTATATATATTAGCTAAAATCATTCTAGATCAGTCTTTTATGTTCTCCAGTAATCACAACCTAGCACCTTCAACAGTAAAGAATATTCTGGAAATTTCTATCTAAACATAATGCATGAACCATAATCTAGAATTTTCTAAAACAGTTAATTAAGTGATAATTTTGGAAATACCAACTTGTCAGAGATAAACTATATACATGTAATATGTTGCATACATAACACTTAGTAGTGTTCTAATCAACAAAATCGTAGGGGAAAATGCTGCTGATGTTGAATTTCTAGGAATATCCATCAGAGCAAATTGTAGTTCTGCATACCTTATGCCTTGATTGTCGTAACCGATATGTGAATTGTGTGAATTGTGCAATAATGAACCTACTTTCACTAACGTTTTGTTTGTTTGTTTGAAAATCATGCACAAATTAACAACAGTATGTTGTCTGATTTGACTTTGAATCGGGCTATAACTGACCGTAAATTTAACCTTGAAATATGCTACATATAGGAAATTTTTATGATTCAATAAAACATATATGGAGTCTTTCGATTAAAAGGGGGCACTATATATATGTGTTTACAGAATACGAAGAAGACATTGACCATGAATGAATATATCAATTTTTTGTTAATTTATCGCCATTTATGAACCTTGGTCCTGCTGAATTTCTTTAAATGAACGTTCAACCAGCCTCTATTTGGTATTAAAATTGCTCCATTATTTTCACGGCAGTCTCAAAGCCCGTGATATGTGATGGGTGAGTTTTCGGTAAGCATGGGCATAAGTCACGTGACAAAAGAGCCTTTCGGATTTCTACAGCGACATTTTATTGATTTTTTACGCAAATCATTGTTACATGACAAATCAAGCCCATACATAAAACATTCTAGTGTTCCGTGGTATACAGCCTGTCCACGTGTCATACTCCTTTCCTTATTACAGAGAATTTTCACTGGCTTGTTATCCATTGCTGGTTTGTTTTGAGAGCAGAGAATGACTGTGCATGTAACAACAGAGCGGTACCGTTGTTTCAGCAGATTTCGGCAAAGAGGGTACCGATATGGATATGCACCGTGTTGTACAGCCCATTTCCGTGAAAAAATACATAGAAACAGTTTTTTTTTCAAAACCATATAGAATCTAATCAGCTATTTTATCAAACACATGAAATATTCCAGTGTTTTTATATTAACACAACTTTATCCGCACATACCTTATGACACACTTCAGCCTGAAATTCGCCAGGTTAACATTGTCACCGTACCGGAGACGTGTTACAGTATCGCGTTTTCCGGTTACAGTATAAAATCTTTAAGGATGAGAAAAAAGAAGCTAGTGTCAACAGTTGTTTTATGTGCTTTGCCTTGTAGGAACAGGAGAATCCGGTATCATCTAGGGCAAATATTTCTTCAGACCCTGCACCCCAAGATTCTATCGACAATTGTCTCAAAATGTGCACGGATTTGGAGGACAGTTTAAAAATTTGAATCGGGAGACCTACGCATTTTTCTCCCGATTCCGAACACTTATATTAGAGCATTCGCCTAATATAAATACATGTGTCAAATCTACAAAGACATTAGTCTTTGTGTTTAGGAAAACGTTAGCTATTAAAAGTAAATGACCAGTTGAAGAAAAATAGACCAGTGTTACAGTTTATAGCGCGAGGTTAATTTTGAAGGGTTACACAATAGACTACGCACTTTGATCCAAGTTTTGTTTAGCAGTTAAATACCCAGATTTTCGGTTTACAGTTTTAGGATACTTGCCAAATTTCAAACAAAAGCTTCGTGCATCGTTATGTATTGAAATTACTCACTAAACCTTTCTATTTACATACCATTACTTTGAAAGGGTCGTATTACTTTTTTTCTGTCAGCAGAAAGTTGTAACTAGTAGTTTGCTATTAGTTTTTCACTTTAAGTTTAGATTGAGACTCTTTGATGAATAAGTAGTGTCCTAAGTAAGGACTGTTTTTCACGACAACACAGTAACTTTAATCGATTGTATCGAGAGAGAAAGATATTGCCTTGATTTTCATTAACATTTATATAATCGCCTCATAGTAATTAAAATAGAGAAAAAAATCTTTAACAGTAAGTCCAACACGCGAAAGACATGAAAATGTTGCACGGTGCAGTTTGATTAAAACCTGTTCATAGACGATATTGGTAATGCAAAGCTACCGTCCACGCCTCCTAGCATCGGCTTGGCAGAATTCACATTAAACATGAACTGCGTACACTTTCAGATTTTTAAAACACTTCGCTGGATGTGTTCATATGGCGGTTTCATATGGATACTGTTCAATGTGACACGTTATTTCCATCTCTATCATCAAGGCGGCATATTATCACCAGGTTACAATTTGCGTTTGCCCTAAACGAGATACAATGATGAACTAAATAACATGAACAGATTTGGGAACAGGGGATCCGGCAGAGTTAATAACAGAACTGCATACTCATAGTTAAGCATGTCAAAAGACAGAATTAACAAGCAGGCAATGCCCTAAGGAATGATTAAACAGTTATTTAAGTGAGCAATATTAACAATTCTTAAATTTATTTTAATTTTGGCAATTTCCCGTCTACCATAATCGCTATTTATGTGAATATTTAATAAGGGTTTTTCTTTTTGGGCTTTCTTGAGATTTTTAGTCTTTCAACGACACTGAGTGATCATGTGAAAACATTCCTACTTAAGTAGTAATTAAAAACCCCAGATACTTTTGTGAAAACAATTTCAAACACTGAGCGGGCACCTGATAGAAACCACCACCTTCCGAAATTAGCCTTGATTAGAATTCCTCACATACAGTAATCCAAAGTCCTATGATTATGATTTCACACTTCAGCAGTAAATGAAAGATAATTTTGAAGTCGACGTGCCATTATCCGACTCTGCCACTTTTATGAACACGACATTTCAGGAATTCACTAATAAGGATACATGTAATAGTCTGACCCTGTATTTAATACTTTACTATCAATATTATTTTCTTATTCCAGAACAATGAAAAACTGCTATAAGGATGTCTGAAATAAAAAAAGACGAACTTTTTAATCAATTATGACAAGAATAATGCGTAACTTCAACAAAGACGCATTCGAAATGACCCCATGATCATGATTTGCATCTTGAAGCTTTGGTTCGAGATGAGAAGGGTCTTTAAACATTGCCTTTTGTTTCAAATCTACTGTTTTGGGCTTCGTATCCCCATTGCAACCGAAACATCCTTGGACAACTTAATGGTAGGACAGACTCAGGTAAATTTCATCACCATTTATGTCAAGAAGTTACTAGCGGATGGGAATCTAACAACCACGGTATTAAGCTTGACAATAATATTGTATATGTTACGCAGACGGAAAACGACAGAGCCATCGGCGCCAAATAATCTAGAGATTAAAGGTCTATACACATTCATACATCATTTACCTTAGTATGACAAAAATATCGCAAGTCTAAAACTGACACCAACACCTTTGGTATAAAACATGCAACACAATCGGATCAAAGTCGCTAGGTCTTTGCTATGTAACCCGCACAAATTACCTCGCTCGATTAACATTGGTTTATTTTTTCAAACCGCATTTAACCGAACAATAAAATAGGTTTCAACTGGTCATTTACTTTTATAAACGTTTTCTTAAATATGACTAACGTATCTTGGCAAATTTATCTTTTTCTACGGCATGCATACTAATGTCGAAAATGAAGAAAAATTGCGATGTCTAGCGATCAAATTTTCAAAAACTGTCATATCTGCATATTTAATGCAGAATACGTATAAGCATAAATCTGCGATGCAGAGTCTAGAAGAAATATATGACTAGATCCGATTCTAGTTCACTTACAAAAGCACTTTAAGCACAAAAACATCTTTTAGAAACTAAACTACCTCTGTAGTATGGACTGGGAGTAAAATCACCTACCTGTCCTCCCAACAAAATAACGCCTCAATCTTTCAATTCTAGATACGTAACACAGTTCCATAAGTGATTGTATACGCACCGGTCTCTCAAATATCGACAATGGACAGTTAAAGGATTATGTATAGTGGCTGATTTACGCCATGTCGTATTTTCGCTTCTTCGCCTCAAAATACGAAAATACGAAAACTACGGAATGCCGTTAGGGTCATTGCCTATGAATGTGTTGATCTGAAACGCGATAGTCGATAGAACGATGGTGAAAACGCGAAATCACGAACTACGATGGTTGCTGAAAACCATTGCAAACCACGATGATGAAAACGCAGAAAGTACGATCGATGAACCAACGCCGACAGTATACGATACTACGAGTGATGAAGCAGCGCGAAATAAACGTATCGTGTTTTCACCATCGTACCTGTCGCGTTTTCACCATCGTTAGTTCGTGATTTCGCTTTTTCATTATCGTACTGTCGTGTTTCATACAATCGCACATATTCGCGTTTTCACCATCGTACTATCGCCGTTTTTCATTATCGTACTGTCGTGTTTTCATCATCGTACTAATCGCGTTTTCACCTCGTACTTCGATCGTGATTTCATCATCGTACACTATCGCGTTTTCATCAGTCGCACTATCGCGATTTTCACCATCGTAGTTTTCGTGATTTCGTGTTTTCACCACTAGTACTATCGACTATCCGCGTTTCAGATTAACACATTCATAGGCGATGGCCCTAACGGCATTTCCGGGAATGCCGTTAGTGGCCATCGCCTATGAATGGTTTTGATCGTGAAACGCGATACTCGACAGTACGATGATGAAAACGCGGAAATCACGAATAAACTACGATGGTGAAAAACGCGACAGTACGATGGTGAAAAACACTGATAGTTTATCGCGATTTTCATCATAGTAGTATCGTACTGTCGCGATTTCATCATCGTACTATTTCGCGTTTTCATCCATCTTGCTTTCGCGTTTTCACCATCGAAGTTTCCGTGATTTCGCGCTTTTCACCAGTCGTACTATCGACTATCGCGCCTTTAGATCACCACAATTCATAGGCGATGGCCCTAACGCATTCCGTAGAAAACAGGAAAGGACGAGAAAGTTGGACTTATGTGTTCTCATGTCGGAGTAAATCTTTTCACGTGTAAAATGTCTTTTGAACATTACATTTCTAAGTTTCTATATTTGCAATTAAAGCTTTAATTGTCTTTTTTGAATAAGTTTCATTTTTCTTGCGCAATAACACATTTTTTTTCTCTAAACTGACACTTGGTTTTCTATATTCGTTTCACAATAAACATTCACCATACCAGGTTGTACAATAACTTAAGTTGCGTCCGGTGAATCAAGCCTTTACCACAACATCAAAATTCATTCAGAATTCATGTCTCGTTATTGTGAGCAAAATTCTGAGTTTCCTTTAGATATGTTTAGATATGAGCAAATGCGAGGGGGATATAGAATTAGTCTCCGTCCGTCCAAATATGTCCTTCCTGCCGTCAGTCCATCCACATTTTTGTCCCGATCCATACTCTAAAAAAGTATCAACTTGAAACTTCATAGGTGGAGATATCAACTTGAAACTTCATAGGTGGATAAATCAAATTTAGGAGAAAATGCAGTGCACAAGAATGATAACTCTACCCTGCATAATTTTTCAGTTATTGCCCTTTGTGATTTTTCAAACTTAATTTTTGTCCAGATCATAACTGAAAAAAGCCTTTGAGATATCAACATAAAACTTCATAGGTGGTTAGATCTCTATCTTAGTGATAACTCTACCTTTCCTAATTTTTGAGTTATTGCCTTTTATTACTTTTTTAATACTTAATTTTCACCTGAGTGGAGTATAAATAAAGTCAAAAAAATTGAGATGTCAATATGAAACTTCATAGGAGGACTTTGTGAGGAGGACTGTTGTGCGAAAGAATGATAACTCTACCCTTTTTAATTTCTAAGTTACTGCCATTTGTTATTTTTCATACTTTGTGTCCGGAGCATATCTGAAAAAGTGTAAGAGGTAACAACTTGAAACTTCATAGGCGGATAGATCTCATTGAGGAGGAGTGCGCAGCACATAAAAATAATAACAAACCGTGCATTATTTTTCAGTTATTGCCTTTTGTTATTTTTCATACTTAAATTTTGTCCAGAGTATAACTACAAAAGTCTTTGAGATATCAACATGAACCTTCATAGGTAGATAGATCTTACTCAGGAAGTTGCAGTGCGCAAGAGTGATAACTCCACACTTCATATTTTTTTAGTTATTGCCCTTTGTTAATTTTCATAATTATTTTTTCACCTGAGTGGAGCATAAGTCAAAAAGTCTTTGAGATGTCAACATGAAACTTTATAGGTGAATAGATCTGATTAAGAAAGAATGATGTGCACAAGAATGAGAACTCTATCCGTTATTATTTTTGAGTTATTGCCTTTTGCTATGTTTTATACGTTTTGTCTGGAGCTTATCTCAAAAAGTGTTCGAGGTCACAACTTGAAACTTCAGATGGATAGATCTCATTTAGGTGGAAAGCAGCATATAAGAATGATAACCAATCGTGCCTTTTTTTCAGTTATTGTCCTATTTTATTTTTCATACTTAATTTTTGTCCAGGTCATAACTAATAAAGCCTTTGAGATATCAACATTAAACTTCTTGGATAAATCTCACTCAAGAGGTGTGCAGTAAAAAAGAATGATAAATAACCGCTTTACTACATATACATTGCTCTTGTAACAAGTTACATTTATATAATACTTAAAAACCTTCTCAACAAGTTAACATGTCAATTCAGCGCAATGCTATTTGGAGATACCTTATCATTACACTTAACTGTTGTGTTTTTTGTTTTTTGTCGGAGTTGTTTTTTCTCTTTCATTTTAGTTTTCCGCCGTGACAATCACATTGCTGCATTTGCCAGCAATTTTTTACTTGTTAGTATCAGTTTTGGAGATATCAGGGTGAACATTAAAGGTTGATTAACCGATAATATAGAGGCTGGTCAGATTACTGGCAATAGTTTTTTTCGTGTTTATATCATCCATATAATATTCCTTAAATGTCGACGTTCGTTCTGGTTCTTTGTATACGATTTTTTTCCCTTTGTTAATGTATGATATACAATGTACGTCAAATGAAACATTACAGTAACTACAATTACAGTCATTATTATGTTTCTTGTTGATACCCAAAATCAAAAGCTTCAGTTTTGTCACAAATTGTTTGATAAGAATAAACAAACAACACTAGAATCGTATGGTTGCTCTTTGGTATGCAATATTGTCTAGCAGAGCTGCATCAGTACTAAGGGTGTAGTACTTAAGTACCAGTACCAGTACTTGGCAAATTATGCAGTACCATTACCAGTACCAGTACTAGATTTTAGCTCGGTACTGCAGTACCAGTACTTTTTTTTGGTGAAGTAATTAAGTATCAGTACCATTACTTTTATATATTCATCAAAGTTTGAATAAATACAGTGTCAAACAAATAATAGCAAATATTATTCAGCAAAGAAATAAAATCATTATTTACTTTAAAGCTGCATGCCTCCAGATGACCCAAAATATTTCAAGAAAATTAAACTTGGAAAAAAATTACTAAAACTTTGAGAAAAGTAAACAAATTTTAAGATTCAAGTGATAAATTATATCTTATGTGCAATTAATGACTGTATTTTGTAGTATTTATCACCATATTTCTACTGCGTTACTAACGCAGTAGGGGCTATTTATGCATGTTTTGACCTTTTTTTTGGTAATTTACGTGGATTTTAAGTGCCGATTGTAATGTGTCAAGTACTTTCTTTGTTCATTTAACAATATTTTACCTTTAAATACATTTTCAAAATTTTCATGAAAATTAGGATGAATCTGGAGGCAAGCTGCTTTAAAGTTAAAATAACATATTTACAACTTTATAGTTTTAACATACTTTTTACAAACAATATTTACAACATATATTCATGTCATACCTAATTGTTTAGTAACCAGTCAACTGTATAAATACAATGGAAACATCTTTCATTTAAAGCACGACAGTCTTTTGTTGCCTTTCACACCTTCACACCTCTGTTCAATTTAAACCAAAGTAAATAACAACATTTTATGGTGCTAACAATATCACTTTTTTCACTTGAAATGGGATTTTTTAGAATAGAAGAAATTATTTAGTGTTTATTTTGCTCTTTTACTAGTAAATACAATGTCTAATAAAAGATTTTAATAAGGATATTTTAGGGTAAAGAGTTATTGAGTCTGTTTATCTTAATTTAATTTTTACTTAAAGTCTTTGGTGCTTTATATGATGAATACTATGTTAACATTTGAAGGAATATTGCAGCAAATTATCTTTAGATTTGATAACTTACTTTTTCACAAAAATAAAATATAGTTAATGTATTTTACAGCTTTATTTTATGAGAAAAATTGATGTTATTTTTAAATTCAAAACCAAAAGTACTGGGTAATGCAGTAGCAGTACCACTTTTTAAGACAGTAATGCAGTACCAGTACCAGTAGTAGCAAAATTGTGTAAGAGTAATTCAGTATCAGTACCAGTACTTGCAAAATCGCTGCAGTACGTACTGCAGTACCAGTACCAGTACCAGTAATGCAGCTCTGTTGTCTAGGTGTCGCAGTTTTCCTTTTGGCTCATTTCAAACAGTAAAAGAGTGTCAAAAAAGGAGATGTCTGGAGGTCAATGAAAACGCAATTCAAAATGTGGAAATTGTTTTCCCTTGTCTTAATACTATTTAGTTTAGGTAGAAAAATACGAACTATTCTTAACACAAGATCACAATTTGTACATATTGTGATCTTTTGTTAAAAAAAGACAGCGTACCAACTATATTTTAAGATACATTTTCTTGCTTCAGTGTGGATATAGTATTAAAGGTGTTGTATGCAAGTAAATAAACAATAATAACAATAATTCTTTGATTAACATGCTTATAAAAACATGACATTTTTTCAACTTCATCTGTTACTTGTATTTCTATTTCTTAAACAGTTGGTTGTTCTCCCGGCACAATGTATGATGCTAGAAATGGTTACTGTCTCTCGTGCCCATTAGGAACTTACCAGGAACTTGCGGCCCAGAATTGGTGTGTACCATGTCCTATTGGCTACACGACAAACATCACTGGCAGCTACGACCAGTACGACTGCTATTGTAAGTTCGTAAAAAATTAGACGAAATAATATTATAAATATCGTTCTAGATTTAAAAGTTGCATTAGCACAAATGTAGTTATAAGTATGTATATACATTTCATTTTTTTTACAATAAAGCTTAAGAGGAATAAAATCAATTTTAATTGGATTATTGTTAGATAGAATATGCGAAATATTTGTATTATGAGATAATTCATACTGGACCGAGTATACTTTCTGATATTTTATTTTTTATAACATACTCCAGTTCAAAACCTGGAAAATAGAAAGCCCTCGAGAGTAATGAAACCTGCAGACCTGGTTTGACTGACCCTGTTCATGAAAGTGCAATACCTCTTAAGTTGGCATGTGCTATGATTTAATTAACAATGAAGCTCGTGGGCTATGATTAAATTAACAATGAAGCTCGTGTTAGTTGGCATAGACTATGGTGCAATTAGCAATGTAGCTCGTGTTAGTTGGCATGTACTATGGTGCAATTAACAATGAAGCTCGTGTTGGTTGGCAATGGACTATGGTGCAATTAACAATGAAGCTCGTGTTAGTTGGCATGGACTATGGTGCAATTAACAATGAAGCTCGTGTTAGTTGGCATGGACTATGGTGCAATTAACAATGAAGCTCGTGTTAGTTGGCATGGACTATGGTGCAATTAGCAATGAAGCTTGTGTAAGTTGGCATGGACTATGGTGCAATTAACAATGAAGCTCGTGTTAGTTGGCATGGACTATGGTGCAATTAACAATGGAGCCCGTGTTAGTTGGCATGGACTATGGTGCAATTAACAATGAAGCTCGTGTTAGTTGGCATGGACTATGGTGCAATTAGCAATGAAGCTCGTCCTAGTTGGCATGGACTATGGTGCAATTAACAATGAAGCTCGTGTTAGTTGGCATGGACTATGGTGCAATTAGCAATGATATTTTTGATAGTAGGCATTAGCTGTTACAATAACTAAGTTGCAGTAAAACTTATTACATTAAGAAGGTAAGCTCGTGTTATTGTGAATAAGCTTTCTTACAATTTGATGTAAAGCTCGTGTTAGTGGGCTCAATGATGTTATAATTGACTTTAGGACACCAGCAGGTGGGCATGAGCTCTTTTTTAAACTAGCTGTACATGTAGAGCTAATTATAGAGGCCTTGAGTTGTGTAACTTTTGAATTATAGCTCTAGACAATGTTATAAAGTAGAATATGAAAACAGTAATATTTTTTACAATAATTTTTATCATTGAGCATTTGACTTATTATTTTCACTATTTTTGTCTTTTCTACTTACATCATGTAACGATCATTCCCAGTAAGTCGACCATATAAGGAATGCAGTCTCGGGTGTGTTAATGCTGTATGTAACAATTCATGTGTATGTGAATCTTTATTTGCACAAACATTACGTTAATAATTTTCGGTATGGCCGAATATACTAAATATTTTAGTATTCTTTCATTTCAGATACTGAGAATGCAGCTAACAATGGTAGGATATTTTTTGGTTCGGACAGGAAAGGGAGGGATTTGGTCACATATTTTTTTTTAACAAATCTGTGGCATATTTTATTAAATCACGAAACTCATTAAATGTGGATTCTTTTATTTGATAATTTATTAACACGAGATACTGATATGTAAATTGTATATAAATGAACAAACTGATAAGCTGGACTTCTCCATACTATAAGTTTGATTTCTATAAATCTACAGGTGACGTTGAGGGTTTCTATGACGTAATTGGTGCAGCACTAGGATCATGTTTGGTTATTATTCTTGTAGCGGTTTCTGTCGCAGTTATAGTCAAGGTGAAAAGGTACAGTTACAAATTTTACTTTACAATACATGTATATATACTCTTCTTTGTCATTTCAATCACCGTAGCTATTAAATAATGTTTTGCGTCCGCATCTTGCGGCGTGTCCTGTGTGACTTTGTGTTGGTCTTGAACGAGTGGGCTTGATTTTGTTGGGAGCTGCATTCTGTGAACGTCGCTATGTTCCACGGCATTCGTTTCACTGCCATTTATGATCCACCCCTTCTATTCCTCCTGTCCCCATTTTATTTCTCCTTTCAAAATTCGCGTCTTTTTTTTTTCAGATTATTCTTATTTGTTAATTGTAAACAATAATAATTTTTCCCCGCCCTTCATTTTCTGTAGTATTTTGTACGCTATAACTGACCTTCAAAAAGGTCTTGTTGTACTAAATAAATGTCACCGGGACTGCGTCCAATGAATATCGCGCTCCCTTGATGATCTGTGAACTCATAACTTACAGTTGCAATAACATTTTCAGGGTACATCTGAAAAATAAAATCCACGATTCGTCTGCAGATATGATTGAGAACAGACGGCAGTCACACGAGGAGATGAGGTCTCGACTGAAATCAATTGCCAGCATTCAAAGTACATCACACATACCAGTATCCGTGGAAGATATTAAATAGATTTAACAGTTAACAAAAAAGATAAAACGCATATCGTGTTTAGATACTAATAGATTTTTATTATTTTGTTGTCGACAAAAATCAGTTTTGGTGGTATGATTACTATTTTTTTATATTGATTCCAAACACCATGAAATCGGAGGGTCATTCATAGTATACCTTTGTCCATGTTTGTAACTGCGGGCAAATGTGCGAGTCCGAAAAAGTTCAATATTACAATAAAGGATTTAACTTAGTATATTTATAACGTTTTTTCTTAAGTTTAGCAAGGTCTTAGAAAGTATCAAAGTTGTTCACTTCAAACTCAGTTATTTCACAAACAAATGTGCACAATATTAAAAGGGCATAATTATAATCGTAAAACTAATTTTGCAAAATAACGCCTCCCTTTTTTGGCTTACTTTTTTTATATTTTTATGCCCTTCTTTACTTTTTTTAGTCTATTCAAAAAAAAAATTAAAGGTATTCACTTCAAAGTAGGAAAAGTACCAATGGTTTTAAAATAAGATTCTGAGATACATGTATCACGATTGTAAAACAGTTCTAAGTCACAATATACAATTTGTATACAACATCATAAAAACATGTATAACAAGAGCATTGAATTGAAGTTTGTACACAGAAACTCGTACTTTTGCATTTTTTAAAGGTAACTGAATTATGGACAAATATTGCAGTAATTTCTCTCGCCTTCATGAAGAATGAATGACAATGGTCTCTGTTGTATTTGAAAAAACTAGATGTAATTTAAAGGCCCATTTATAAAAAAAGAATCATATTATTTTTGGTGCCCTTTTACGGTTTTATTGACAACTCCACCAACTTTTGCTTATTTAGTACAGCTATTATGTTTATGTAATCTGCATGGAATTACTTCTTTGTTACATTTTCCTACTTTTTTGACAAATTATTTAACATCCAGTGCTTCTTTCTTCAGATGATACACGGAACTGCCAAGCATGTTCTAAATTCGTTATATTAGGAACATAAAACACACGTTTGACTATTCTGAAAAAAGGAAAAATGTACTCATTTCTTAGCGTTAATGTGCTTAGTTTTCTTGTTTTGTTATTTACTTTGCTTTATAATATATTTTGTTATGATGTTCTTGCATATAATTAACTATTTTTTTATTACTCTTTCTATTTTTTTTTCAGATTTATCGTAGTTCCGTCCAATAAATGTAGCTTTAGCCAAAAAATCGAAATATTCAGTTGATAGTTGAATTAAATAAAAGTATTTCGTAAAACTGTTAAGTTGTTATTGCTATAAAATATACTAATATGAAAACAGTATGGAAACACCTCGTATATTTATACATGTATTTATATGCTGCTAACTTTTGTCAAGTGACAACAAGACTGACAGTTCTCTTTTTTTAATCAAAGCATGTAATCAAGTATGGTTCCAGGAACTGATCCGTCCTCATACCAGAATGTCGCAAATATACGGGTGGACGATTTAAGTTCAATTATTGATAGAGCATAAAACTAATCGCAGCGGTACTTATATAAACCAAATACCGAGATATTTTACTATATAATTCTTATTATGATGCACATTTTGTGTGGCAAATGAGGTTATTACCACTAAAGACCAAATTTTCCAATTGAAAAACACCTTAAAAACTGTTTTATTTAATTAGGATTTTTTTTTCAAAGAAACGTTCCTTTGGTGACAATCTACCAATATTGTTCAAATATTCCTGTTACTATGAACTGTAATATAAAGAATTGGCTGTCTCAGAAAGTTTCTCCAGGCTGCCGTAGCCCCTCAAAGTAATTGGGGGATACAGTGTAATGTTAAGTGTTCTCAACTCACTCCTTGGCTAACTTCACTGCGAAAAAGATACTGATATACGGGAATATACGGTCCTGTATTTTTGACATATACGGGCGTGTACGGGATGTATTCGTCGAATATACGGACCAAGTATACGAGTCCGTATAGGGAACACCGGGTATACGGGAAGTCCGTATATGCATCAGGCATATACGGAATTCCGTATTTGCCCCATATACATGTACGTATATTTGTTCGTACTTCTGAAGTATACGGAGAATTTAATCCCGTATACGGACTATATCAAGGTTGTTATCCCTAGTATACTATAAATATACCAAGGATATACGGGACCGTATTTTCTACATATACAGAGGATACGGACCCGTATTTTCTACGTATACAGAGGATATACGGAACCGTATATTCTACATATACATAGCATATACGGACTCTTATTTTCCACATATACAGATGAAATACGGAATCGTATTTTCTACATATACAGACGATATACGGAATCGTATTTTCTACATATACAGGGGAAATACGGAATCGTATTTTCAATATATACAGGGGATATACGGAATTGCATTTTTTAGTTGTCCACAGGGAATACAGAACTGTATTTTCTTGATAAAAGAAGATACAGATAATATCAAATGCATTTACATATAAAGTGACACGTATGCTTGACCGAAATGCAGACGTGTAAAAATAGAACATGTTTTATTACACATTTTGAATGGGAACTGTAAAGTCATATGCTTAAAGAACTTTATCTTCACAATTGGAGTATTTCAAATGATAAAGTAAAAAACCAAATCGAGTTCATTCTTAAATATTTATTATTTCATAAACATATATTCAATATGTATACATATATTAAACAAAATAAACATGTCTTCGCTACAACAGTCATATATTTTGCAAGCCTTTTTCCAGAGGGACAAATTAATGTAGCGTTTGCAACGGACGGCGATATACCGTTATGTTGCGATACAGAGTCATGAAATACGCATCACGGTGGAGAAAATCCGCACTGCGATATTTTCTTTAGAGATCGAATTATACATGTACAGTTTTCGATATTTTCAAGCCGTAACCTTTATGAATTGCATGTTATTTAAATCTAGAAACAACTATACCAACTTGAAGTTATTTTCTATTTATCTTAACAATGATTTTTATGAGCACACTAGTATTACACCTATAAAACATTTTAAAGATATTCATATCATTTGTTCGTGTTAACATTACATATTATTTTAGGAAAATGAGTCCATAGCACAAATGGATTATTACAGAAAGTTTTAATAATAATCATTAAAACTAAAAATCCGTATTCACAGAAATTCGTCATTCAAACACAGTTCTTAAAAGCACTTAAATACATGTATATCAAGCATCTATAGGAATGTTACGTAGACCAGTGTGATGGTGTCTATTTCGTGACGTAGGAAATGTTATCTCCAGATATTACAATCTTCTTCGGCATGTGTGTATCTGAAAAAGAGAGTTTAAAATCTTGTTTAAATAGTGTCTTGAAATAGTTATCACATCTTTCAAAAAGACTATACACAGGCATTTTTTAAGCGTATACATATATACACAGGCACCAGACACAATTATTTTACCCATATACGCTCCTAATACTATATATAAAGAATAAAGGCCCCTAACGAGAGAAAACTATCATGCAAAACAAACAAAAACTGTTCTGTAAAAATACACCAGATCACTATTTTGTCTTTGTGGTCGACTCAAGGGATGATTATTCCTATCATAAACACTTTTTACTTCATCGAAATCCCTCAAAATGCTCCAAAATACGAGCAAGTTTTCCAAATTTCACTGAAATGTCATTGCAATGTCGTTTTTCCGACGTCCAAGCGATGCGTGTAAACAAAGGTGAATTCTGGTCAATTTCTACAAAATCAACGAATAACTGTTAAAATTTTCACATACTTCTTTAAAACATCTCGTTTACAGTCAACTGCGAAAGTCTTTACTTCTCAACTGCCCCGGTGATAAATTCAACGAGCTGAAAAAATAAAAAAAAATTGAGAGCTCCGTACCAGAAAAGTAACGCATTTCCTACTTTACCGCACTGAATAAAAACGTCGATTAACGATTGGTTAGCGCGAAATCGGAAAAAACTCGGATTTCCCGCTTAACCAATCGTTACTTGACGTTATATTCAGTTGCGGTAAAGTAGGAAATGGTTACTTTCTGGACGGAGGCTGTCAATAAATTTATTTTTTTTAGCTTGTCGGCGTTATCATCGGGCAGTTGAGAAGTAAAGACTTCGCAGTTTGACTGTAAACAAGATGTTTTAAAGAAAGTATGTGAAAATTTTAACAGTTATTCGTTGATTTTGTAGAAATTGACCAGAATTCACCTTTGTTCAACGCATCGCTTAGACGTCGGAAACGACATGCAATGACATTTCAGTGAAATTTGGAAACTTTGCTCGTATTTTGGAGCATTTTGAGGGTTTCGATGAAGTAAAAAGTGTTTATGATAGGAAATAATCATCCCTTGAGTCGACCACAAAGACAAAATAGTGATCTGGTGTATTTTTTACAGAACAGTTTTTGTTTGTTTTGCATGATAGTTTTCTCTCGTTAGGGGCCTTTATTCTTTAATATATAGTATTAGGAGCGTAATATGGGTAAAATAATTGTGTCTGGTGCCTGTGCATATATTAACATTTTTTTCTTACGGCAAAATTTCAAAAATTATTATATATTTATTAGGGATAAAGATGTCATTTATAAAGCAAACCATTTACAACAGGGATTTAAAATGAATATGATTAATTTTATGACGGATGTAAGTAATATGTGTTTTTTATAAAACCTTACGAAATATATTTTTTTCACACCTTGTAATATAAATGATAATGGTAATCTTTGTTTCTAATGTAAAGAGTGTTTTATTTGATAAAAAATTTATTAAAATACAAAATAACTTGTATTGTTGGGAAAAAGGGTGCTGACATAATCTTTTTGATCGTTTTACGATTTAAATATTTAGCATCGTTGGTAGATTCCCAATTTCGTTTTGAAAAAAAGGTCCTTAAAAAGGTACAGATATTTTGATATCATTGAAGATTCCGTGTTTTTGCAAATCATTGATATCCCAGTTAAGTAAAAGGCGGAATACCCAGCTATACTTTCTCATTTGTATAAAAACGTTAAATCTTAACAAAATTTGGGGAAATATTGTTGTTTCAATTTCAATTGTCTTTCAAAAAAAAATAATCTCAAGCAAACGATTTGAATACCTTTCAATAATAACAATGGTGTAGATTAATTATTTTTTATTGTTTAAGAACTGTTTTAACTAAACAGTGGCTATCTCCAAAATAAAGTGATTTAATTCTCAACAAAATATTAAAATCAAAATAACCCCCTTGGCCCCTTAGCATTAATCTTGATAAGTATGAAATCAAATTCAGATGATAAAATAATACGTATCAGATGTGAACAATAAACATTAAAAAATAACATAGGAAATATTTTTAGATAATACATTTCGAATGCGACTAAATTAGCGTGTGCACCGTGAAACATTTA
This sequence comes from Ruditapes philippinarum, assembly GCF_026571515.1. Lineage (NCBI taxonomy): Eukaryota > Metazoa > Mollusca > Bivalvia > Venerida > Veneridae > Ruditapes > Ruditapes philippinarum. The sequence goes on from NW_026860036.1 coordinate 165,856, forward strand.
CTACAAACGCAAATATGTTTTTACCGGAGCACAAGTACTGTGGCGTTTAGTATAATAATTTTAAGTGGGACGAGGGCTCAAGTTCACATCCAGGTGTGTCTCAAACAGCCTAGATTTGTGACAACGATGTACCAGAACTCTCAGGCGTAATTGCATAAGGTCATAAATATGCAGATGAAGACAATGTAGGAGCACATTGAGCACACACGAGATGTGTTGCTTGTAAACATTCATATTTGCGAAAAATGGGAAATGAGACAGATGTGACACTCACTCGAAGCACATTTGACTCACATTCTTCCATAAAAAATTCTAAAAGGTTAATAATTATCCCCGTCCGTTTCCTGGCAACCAGTCATTGTTTTGTGTTGTCTGTATTTATAATACCGTTTTAGGTCACTTCCGGTCCAATCAAAAACTTCCTTCCTCTGCATAGGAGTCCCATATTAACTTAAAGAAAAATCCCTGTCCTGCCTGTGCACAATGAAAATTTTCTAACAGTGCAGTATCTAAGAACCCCAAACACATATGCAGCGAGAGATTTTTATCGTTAAATTTTTATCAATTGTGAACACGTTTCTTTCCGATGCTCAAAGTTTTATAATTTAGGAATTATTCTAAGCAACAAGAAGGTAGTATTACGGTGGCATAAAAGGGACTCTAGGATTTTTCGTTATTTATTATGTGCGCACGCGAAAAAGCTTTTAACTTGGCCAATCGATACTTTTACGTGCGAAACGCAGATAAGCTATTCACGTTTCGTAAGGAATTAGTTATTTGCGTGCTCATGCGATATAACTATACGAACGTGCGCACGCGGATAGGTATTCTGCATTTGGACCCTGGACAATTCTTCCTCACATAAATAGTTCTGTACGCTCCGAGTGAGTGTCTTTTGTTTGTTTTGTTTGTTTGTTTCATTTACGTGGACGCCTTTTTCCCCAAAGTATTGTTCAGACCCCCCCCCCTTCATATAGGCGGGTACAGTTTCCTGAGAGTTAACAACCAGTACTAGACTCCCTCCTCGCGCGCTAAACTACCAAAGCATCTCCGGGGATCGAACCCACGCCAGAGAGGTAAATGGATTAGAAGTCATCGACTCTAACCCCTCGACCAACGGAGGCGGTACCCGAGTGAGTGTCAAACTCTACAGTGGGTAGGGGCAAATAGATTTTTTGAAATCATCCCCCGACCACAGAGACTAAATTGATCTAAGGAAGAAAATGAGATGACCATGCCCACACGTATTTTGTTTTATCAGAAACATATAAAAATATCGCCATTTTCAGAGAAGTGATGCTTTCAGATCCGCCATTGAAAAGCACTTACAAAACGTGCATGAGTTCCTAAAAGAATTCCGGTTAATGCCATAATTATGGAATATCGGACCTCGCAGAATCGGGCGAGACACGAGCATTCCGACGAGAACCAGAAGCGAGGCACGATACTGTAACACGAGATCTCGCAATGTCGAAGTATCCCTTACCACGAAATTTCACGGCTCGCTTTCATGTTTTGCCGGAAAGCGGCTTTTCTTGTCTCTCGTGCATCGCTTCGTGCATGTGCTTCTCAAATACCTGACTATGACAAAGGAACCAGCGCGGGAGCCATCTGGGCTTGTCGCCTTAAGTAATGGCGGACAGTTATTGACACTTTTTTGCACACTGCATGGCTATAGACCTTTTTTAGCAATACGATTTTCCATAGTCAACGAAATGTTGCATTTCGCGCATGCGCATTCTGCGATTAGGGCTAAAATGCAATATACGATATCTACAGTTTATCATACTTTTAAAAGGCTTTTATAGATGCGAATTTCATGTTATGTCACCTAAAAAAATATTAATTTTGGGATGACTTAAGGCGGAAAGTACTGAAAACGTGAATTTATTTTTTAACAGATCTACGAAAATGTGGCGAGACTAATAATTCAATGGTCTAAAAAAGGGCCGCACATGTCGTTTGTTTAAGGTATCATTAGACGACTTTTCCATCAGTAATTTAAATTGAAACAGTAGGGTTGTTAAAGAATAAAATTTTATTACTCATGTTTTACATAATATTACGCAATTTGTATTGTACACTTCCTTTGAATAACTGGATTGGTCAGACGGCAAGTGTCAAACAGATTGGCATCAACCTGGACGTTTAAATACCATGATATAGTTTATCAGTTACGTTTATTAAAATGGTAAATAATGTAACTTTTTAAATATACCGATCAATGTTTTACGGATTTTTGAGAAGAGAAAAATTGGTGTGACGTGCATTATTAAAAATAACATGTATTACGGAGAAGCGGAAAAAATGTGTGTTTATGTGCCATGTCTCTTCCAAACAACCTATCTTAACTTCTCAAGATTTTGAAAAAAAAATAATTATTTAAAATCTATTTATGTGACTTAAATTTTTTTCTGTTTGCATCACAGGCAAATCGGATAAAGGATATAATCAGGTATATTGAACACTAAAAATGCATTATCACCTGTTCTGATATTTTTTACAGAATTGATAATTAATCTCGATTTCATGTTATAAATAAATTTCTTTTGTTTTTATATGAACTATTTCTACAGCAAATACGTTAACTTTCCATTGGCTAATAGATATATTCCCACGTCTTCTTAAAAAAAATGATCTCAGTGTCAGGTCCGTGATCATAAATTCTTAAACAAGTATCTTTTTCCATGCCTTTTATGGCATTCTTCGCCACAAGCTATAAAGTCACCTTTTCTATATTTGTTTAAAGCTATTTAATATAATTTTCTACAGTTTACCTTGAACTAAGTCGGAATTGTCTATGAAATTCTACTATATTTTCTATGTAGAGCGATGCAGTTTTTTTCCCTACGCAGGTTGCGCATGCGCGAGAAAATTCTAATTCCGGTCGATTTTCATAGCAACGGACCGCGTCGTAAAAAGGTCTATAGACTCCAAAACGTCAAGCTATTTTCTATTTAAATTTCATTATGAAAACGTTTTTGACATTTGGTTGAAAAACATGCGAGTAAAGGTTGTATTTGATTAAGTGAATTTCAGTCTTCGTTATGGTGGTCACAGCACTGTAATTCTAAGTGATTTTACAGTAACAAATATGACGCTAGAAATGTTTCTTTCATCATTTTTATATCAGTTTTATCATAACTCTTTAAAATGAGATAAGGATTTGTTTTATATAGAATATAAAGGGAATACTATTTAGTGGTATATTGCCTCTTTCGCGTCGACGTACGATATTCGAAGCGAGACGTGAGATTCAGGCGAGATGCGAAACGAGTCGCGATATTGTATCGTTCAAATATTCGCCCGATTACGGTGATCCGTAACATTTTTGTCTCCTGAAACCGATATGCACGATGGTACAATGGTGATTTCTAGCGCAAAGGTACGATGATGAAAATACGGACGCATGATGATGAAAACAATGATGGCACGATGCTCATATAAGAATGATGCGATGACACGATGTTGAAAAAATAATATCGCGTTTTCAACATAATGCCATTGCAGTTTCATCATCGTACCATCGCATTTTCACCATCGTACTACCACGTTTTTCATCATCGTGCATCGCTGTTCAACACATCGTACAATCGTTGTTTCAAGTTTTGTATCATCGTGTTTTCATCATCGTTTCCATCGCGTTTTCATCATCCATGCCATTGTGTCATTTTTTTCCCGTTTTTTTACCATTGTACCATCGTGAAACGGGATTCCGTATGTTTCAATGTTTGCCTTCAGGTTAGCCAATCAAATTTCTTGAATTAGAGATATTATAATTGATAGTTCCACTGTAGGTTTAAGATTTTCAATAAAAAAACATTTGCAAACCTATTGTTGATTACATTTGGCGAAACGGCGAACCTCGAAAAAAATCTGCATGAGACAAATGTGCTTTTCTTGTCCCTTAAAAAATCATGAGACAATGTGCTTTCTGGTCCCTTAAAAAACTTGATCGGAACACATTTATCACACAAATGAGTTTTTTTGGGGTAGACATTTGAGGTCCCATTTGTCTCACGTGGGACAAATGCGACCCGCATTGGTCTTACGTAAGACAAATGTGCTCCGAGACAAATGTGCTCCTCCATAGCTTTTTCAACGGATTTGAATGGCCACAGCGGCCAAAAGTAGGCGATTTTTTATGTCAGTCCCTGTCACCACACCTTCCATTTCACTTTTATTTAGATCAAAAAAGAATTTGATAGAAACAAAAGTAAAATCAAGTGATATTAGGACAATTATTATTATTGTTGTACTCTTTTAGCTGTTTTTTTTTGCAATTTAATGAGTTTATAAGTGTACGTGAAAGTTTTAGTTTTAAATGCTGCTTAATTAAGATGTTTGAAAAGTAAAACTTACATAAGTGGAAAAGCTGCGAAGGGTTATGAGGTACGGTGAATTAAAAACAATTTATTCGGAGCAGCAGACCTCTTCGCTAAACTAAACTTTAATCTGCTGGCACCGGAAGTGGTTTGCATAGATTCTGGTTAGTATACAAGTTCGCGTCGTCTGACCAGTCTCTATAATGTTGGTAGTTCATATATAACATGGAATGTTTCAAATTCATTACAGGGCAAATCATATTACACAAATTCAGCAGTTAAAATAGTAAATAGACCGTTATAAAGAGGTCCAGTAAACTGAAAATTGTCTCTGAGATGCCCTAATTACGCGTAACCACATGCATGTAGTCGATCATCTAAAGAAAGTTAAGTTTTGTTAGGAAAGTGAACTAATCTGAATTACCTGTAACGAACATACGGGTATAAATGGGTACTTTGCGTGACTTCGGCCAACGCGTACACGTGTAGATATGACCGTTTCACCATCAGGATCAATATTCTGTAAGGCTCTTATTTGTTCTTCTGACCCATAGTAAGGTTCCGGATGATTTAAAATTTCAACACGGTGATACCTTCTTATAACTTCAGTGAATATGTCAGCAAAAACACACTATACGCCTCGGGATCGCTGGCATAAATACCTGCGTTTTTACGAAAATGCAAACACCCTGCAAACATTTCGAAATATAACAATATACTTTAGTGTATTTTTTCTTATGTATTTTGAAACAACAGCATAATTCTACTGAAGTTATTTAATATTGATTAACGAAATAACAAAAAAATGGTTAATTACTAGAGTATTCATATCGCAAGCCAATAAACAGTTTCTCATTAGAAACTATAATAAATATTTAATTAACATGTATTTTCTAATGAAATCGATATAGTCGTACGTGAGCTGTTTTCTCGAATGTTTAAAAATAATATATATCTCACCTGAACTCATACAATGTGCCAGTGTACCGCCAAATGAAGTTTTTTTGTCCTTCAGTTTGTGAAACAACTCTTCTGTTAGGATCCCCTTCAAAATGGACGGAGAGTCGTTCTTACTGATAAGTTCCCATAATTCCTCTGCTGGTCTAGGATTCCAATCCATGCTTGTTTGTGTGTTTTTTTTCTTTGTAAATATAAATAATAATATAAATCAGAAGTAATAAAGCAAGGTGAAGTTTATGAAATAATCAAACCATATAACGATGAAAACAGTATGCGACAACAAGATATGCACTGGAACACTGCAATATGAAATCACCCTCAGAGTGGATGACTTTTTGACGACACCCACCCAACATGGGTCCGTCCTACGTGTGTGTAACTTCCACATTTTATAGAATATATTTTAAATTCGGTGACTTTTTTTTTTTATAATTTCCCGTTCTCCTTTTTTTTTTTCATACCAACCTGCCTGTGCGGACAGTTAAGGTAAAATATGCGATGAAAAGGCACGCTCTCGGTGAAAAGTGAACAAATGTACAAAATAGAATGAGTGTAGGTCCTTACTGAATTTATTTAACGAGTTGAATAAAATTATATCATGCGAGCCCTTTGCGAGCATTACATTATTTTATTCATCGAGTTCAATAAGTTAGTTAAGTTAGTGCTGAAGCTGAAGCTACACGAATATAATTATTTATTTATTACATACCCCAAAAAAAAACTGTTTACAGTAGAAAGAATCATTTTTTCATTAACGTACTTATATACAGTGTACGTATACGTTGCTGTTTAAAGAAAGCTCTAGATCATTAAAAAAAATCAAAAAGAAATACAATTAGATGAACTCACTGGATTTCCTTTAACACGTTGAAGAATTCAAATTCATTTTTCGTATAAATATTAATATCACCTCTATATCAATTTAATATATAAAGTAAATCTAGTTTAATAAAGAATACCTTGTAATAACTTGTGTCTAATCACAGCTCCTGTTACGAATATATCATCGAAACTTAAATATAAGTCAAACTAAGATATCATCCAAACTTAAATATCATCCAAACTTAAATATCATCCAAACTTAAATATCAGCCAAACTTAAATATCACCCAAACTTAAATATCACCCAAACTTACATATCACCCAAACTTACATATCAGTAAAACACAGTCATCACAATTTCGTTTTAAACGAGTGCGCCTTCATACAGTTTTCATTTTTATAATTTACTAGTGATCATGAGCTTACATATTTTTTAAAAAACGTTTTTGCTGATTGCTTACCGTGTTAAAGGTGTATGATGAAGTGAGTATTACGACTGTGACATTCGCATGTAGCATCGATTCTTGTATCATAAAATCAATCGATTTGATCTCTCGGCTATGATGCTTCACAAAAGACCACTGGCATAAAAAGGCGGCATATTGGGAACTAGCACATGATTCTGCCATTTTGTTTTTTCAAAATTGGGACGTAAGTTGAAAAAATCAAGCTGGTAAAATGGATCTACCGCCGAGGTATATGTGTTCAAAATAACGTATTAAAATCCGCTTAAAACCAGAAAAACAGTCAAAGAAATCAGTTATCATGCAATTTTTTGTGATACTGTTGATACCGTGTAACAAAAAAAAAAATTAATAAATAAACAAAAAATAAAAAACAGCAACAACAATAACACGTTTATTTTAGAAATCTTTAGAGAAATTAGATAGTAAATGTTTTTTTTTTTTCAAAGTTCAGATTTTACACATGCTATAGGCAAATGATAACAGTATATTTCTATGATATTCTAAAAGAATACAAAGTTAAAGTAACTTCTATTATACAATTTTCATCCTGTCTGAAAATGGCCTATATTTCACTGTAGCATACGCCTTTAATATCCTGTTGCAATCGCCCACGCAATTTACTCGTTCAAAATAATTAGTCATAAAATTATTTATTTAAAACGATCACCATCCTGCAAGCTGTACGGCCGTAAATGAATAAATGTGTGAACATTTCCAAGATGGCAGACTGTTAAAGTAGTTAAGGTAGGTGAGCATAACATTTTTACTTGAAAATGTCTGGAACAAAAAGTGCATGGAGAACATGTTGAGACTCGGTACCATAAAGAAATATTCCAATGCCCTTTTGTTTTAAGAACAATGCCAATTGGTGAAAATCAAAATTATATCGAGGATCTCTAACTGTTATGATATGTTTAGTTATGTTCAGTTTAATGCACATGAGCCGCGTCACGACAAAACCAACATAATGCGTTTGCGACCAGCATGGATCCAGACCAGCCTGCGCATCTGCGCAGTCTGATCAGGATCCATGCTGTTCGCTTACAAACCCTATAGCAAGTAGAGAAACTGATAGCGAACAGCATGGATCCTGATCAGACTGCGCGGATGCGCAGTCTGGTCTGGATCCATGCTGGTCGCAAACCCATTATGTTGGTTTTGTCGTGACGCGGCTCATATGGTTGTCACTTGACAAGTTCAACTCCTACTTTATGTTGGTTGACGATGTTTTTGTAAGATGTAAAAAAAGTCTATATAAATGCTCGGAAACATGTATTTTTTTCTTTCATATCTTCAATGCAGCGTTGTCGACCATATGAATTGTTTCGCACACAGCTGCGTAGAAACATTATTTTCTGAACAATTTGACACGTAAACGAACCTTATTTCTGTACGGTTTAGATCCAAAATTTATAAAATCATTTTCTTACATAAGTTCTTATATTTTTTTTGTTACATTGTTAAAACACGTAATGTGTACAAAAACGAAACCGATGTCTAAATATTTGTGCCAAACAGTTCATATGGTCTACATTGAAGATTTAGAAAATATATGTTTTTGGACATTTATAATTACTTCACAAAAACGATGTTAACGAACGCAAATAATGAGTTGAAGAAGTCTAGACACTATAATTTGCATCGAAAGCATAAGCCTATTTAACAAATTATAACTAAGAATAATGCGAGATCCTCGATTCAATTTTAAATTTCACCAATTAGCTATGTTTACTGACAAACATAATGACAATGTGATTCCGAGGCCCTACACGTTTTTCATACAAATTTTGCTATATATTTTATAGCCAGATATATTCAAGAAAAACAGCCTACCTTTTCCACTTAGACATCCCGCACACATTTAGTTTAAACATAGTTTATTTCGAACAAATTCACAATCATATATACAGACAATAATGTCAAAATACAAACATAGTATGTTGACGAAAGCTGAGCTTATAAAGGCCTTCTCCTTATAGATTTACAGTGCATAAGATATGGTATGACAGTATATGTGACTTTCTTGAAATATATCTGATTTTACATTGTTTTTAAGAAGTTAAAGTCAAAATTGTTTCTAACATTTAGGTATAATATAAAACAAAAATATATACAAAAAAGGAATGAGAATACAAGACTGCATCATTTTGTTATATAAAATTAAAGAGAATTAACGTAAATTAAGATAGAAACAAAAAAAGGAAGAAGCTTTCAGCAAATAGAAAAGAAGAAGAAATTAATGAAATGTGGATCATTCGGATAGTTCAACGATTTGAATAGGAAGCATTTAGTGTTTTGAGCTGATGTGAATATACTTAAGAGAATCTCCTGCTTTCTCGGATGTATGTATGAACGGCTTCAAACAGTCTTCTGTTTGCATCATCACTAATGTTTGGGTCTCCATTCAATATCTTTTGGAGCGTTACTGAACAAATAGTAGATATAGTGTTAAGAAAAGAGGCCCTGCTGTCAACATAGCGTTGACATTCAAAGAAAAAGTGGTAATTACTTTCCACTATGCCACACTGACAAAGAGGAGATGGAGAAATATTTTTCTTAAATAGATGCTGATTTAGAGAACTACATTCAGTACGAAGTCGAGCATGATAGATCTGCCATTTTGTATCGCCTTCATAGAAATAAATCAGACAACAAGAGCTGCTTCGTCTCAAATGGGATTTGAAAGAGGACAGTGAACGTAAATTTTGTACTTCAGATGGAAGGGCGTTCCATTTAGTCAGAGCAGTTGGAAGAAAAGCATTTTGATAAAGAGTTGTTCGTGTTCGAATAGTCTGAATATTTGTAGCATTTCGTAGATCGTACCTTGAATTTTCACTTACAGTAGGTGGAAGTAAAGAACACAAGTAATCTGGTGTTAAGCCATTTTTCATTTTATAAAGTAAGATAAGCATATGATTATTTCTTCGAGATTCTAAGGATTCCCAAGGAACTTCACTATGGAGTTGAACTAATGATACAAGTTTTGTAGCACCGCACACAATACGCGACGCTTCATTTTGAATTTTGTCAAGCTCAAGTTTCTCATATTGTGTGCAGTTTAGATAGACAACATCGGCGTATTCCAAAATCGGTCGATCTACGTCAAGCTGAAACTTCAATTTCCTCATTATGTGTATCATCTTCCAGGCTCGTTCGGTAATATAGTTAATGTGACAATGCCACGAGCAATCGTCTGAAAGGTGGAGGCCAAGATGTTTGTGACTGTTGACGGTTGTTTTCTGTTGGTTATGCATAAGAAGTGAAGGATGAAAGGGTTAATTTCTTTTACGAAGATACTAGTAACCATAGATTCAGACTTCGATGGATTGAAAGTAACAAGCCATTTTTCAGCCCAAGCTGATATCTTGTCTATATCAGATTGAAGTGTTTCAGCAGCAGAAGCAGGGTAGTCAACAATAATATGTAAACTGGTATCGTCAGCAAAAAGATTAATTTTAGAGCCTATATCTTCCACGATGTCATTGATGAAAACTAGGAATAGTAGCGGCCCAAGGATGGAGCCTTGGGGTACTCCAGCCTTTACTATCGACCAGTCTGATTGGACCCCAGGTAGGATAACCGCCTGGTGTCTGTTAGTAAGATAGTCAGAAAACCAGTTAAGTAGACAACCGTCTACTCCAGCAGCTTTCAGCTTAAAAAGAAGACCTTTGTGCCAGACTTTATCGAACGCTTTGCTTATATCAAAGAACACAGCTCTAACTTCTAATCCGTCATCTAAAGCTTTACAGAATGTGTTGTACAAGTACGTTAACTGGTTTACCGTTGAGTCACCTGGTCTGAAGCCTGACTGTACGGAAGAAAGGAAGTTATTATCTTGAAGAAAATTAAATAGATACTTAAATATAATACGTTCAAAAACCTTTTCTACGCAGGACAACAATGAAATCGGACGATAGTTATTTGGAACAGATGGATCACCTTTTTTAAAGACAGCACAAACATTGGCCTTTTTCCATGTAAATGGTATTTTACAAGTTTGAAGAGACTGATTGAACAACGAACATAGGGGAAATTTAATAACTGAAGCAGTTTCCCGCAATATACGGTTACTGACTCCATCAGGACCTGAAGCTTTGTTTGTTTTAAGTGACCGCAGAGCGTCTTCAAATTCCTGAGGAGTAATAGAAATAGAACAAAGTATGTTTGTAGGCATATTACAATCATTAAAATGAAGTTCTTTATCAGAATTATTAAGCGACGACTGACTTTAGAAAAAGTCATTTAAGAGGTCAGATTTCAATTTTGAATCAAAAACAAGTTTATCGTTGATTGGGTTTTAAGTGGAGGAATGCTTTGTTTTTCAGTGGGAGAGATAAAGTATTTGATTAGTTTCCACCAGTCCTTCTGTGTAGTAGAGTCTGACTTGAGAGACTCTGCCATTTGTAAGAAGTGGTTATGTTTAGCCGTGCGTATAAGTGTGACGATTTTATTACGGAGTTGTCTGAATTTGTACCAATGGTGCGAGTTCTGTGAGTATTTGGCTCTATGGTAATACTTTTTGCGCTTATGTATTAGTTTCTTTATTTCTGTTGTAATCCACGGAGCATCGTTAGGCTTAACAGTTACTTGCCTCGTTGGAATGAATGATTTAGAAAGTTCTAGGAGTTTGTTAGTAAATGAGGAAGTATAGATATTGATGCCATCTGTTTTGAACTGATTCCATTCGGTGTTACTAATGTTGTTTCGGAGAGAGATATAGTCTCCTTGATCGTAAAGCCATACAAGTCGTTGCAATGAATTGGTTTGTGGTCTCTTGAAAGAGAATAGAGAGTATATAGGGCAGTGAAATCTCTGATTTTGGTCTAGGATCGGCTTTCCAACTCCTGAAGCAATACACATTTACCACCGTAAAGCTTACAACACAGTGATTTTTGCGCGGCCAATGACTAAGCTTATACAGATTATTGGAAAGAGACTGGCACATATGTTTTTTTTAAATTTGTGCAATCTTATGAAACGAAAAGGTTCGGCAAACACTAACTTTTGTTTAAAGTTGTTTTTTTGTCCAATGAGGCATAAGGAGGTATTATATTGAAATTCCCATCTATTTTCTCTAACAACGTTTTTTATCATTTATTCATATTTTTTCCTTATAAGCGCCTTACTATTGTTAGATATGTCCGCGCGACATATTTGTCCTCCCCGGCCATTCGAAGCTGTGGCTTCAATTAGTGTGGTGTGCTGCCATACCTGGAAAAATCTGCCATTTTGTCAAGACAGCATCACGTGACAAAATCTTAAGAAACTATTGGTTCAGAAGTAACGATATTATGGACGTTATTTTTAACGTAATTTTTGGACTTACAGCATTCTGACCTATTCAATATATCGTTACAGGTAAGAACCAGAGATAGAGCTAAAAATTACGAACATGTTGACACCAAACACTCATTTTTTCCAAAATTGGAGTTACGACACTGTGGAAATGATTGCAAACCGAATACGATATTTTCACAAATGCGCTGTTAACTGAACAAATAAATCGTACTCATATACTTACATGTTAAAATGCTTCTTAATTCCAATTTTATAAGGTACGTTTTTTTCCTAAAACTATTTCATGACTTCAACCAATTATGTCTCATAACATTTATATCATAAAAAATGAAATGAAATGGTTTTCAATATTCATTCAATACATTTTGTTTACTTTAGAGTTTGAACAAGGGTTACTTTACATTTCGTGTAAGGTAAAATGCTCTCACTGAGAGTTTATTTTGGGTAAATGCTCATAATATTGCGCCTGTACCTACTTTTTCAATAAGTTAATAATTTAAGACAATAAGCATAATCGAAAAAGATTCATCGCACATTAAGAAAAAAATTCCTTTCAGTATGGCACCTCTCACACAATTAATTAAGTAATCAATTAACTAACTGATGTTTGTTTTGTGTGCAAATTTTCAGATGTTTTTCCAGAATCATTTTTTTTGTGTGCAAAATGACACCAAAACGAAAGGCGTTGCAACGCTATTCACTCAAATCAGATTAAGAATCACATACAAAATCAAATCAAATTTATATACAAAATCACATTTGCTTACTTTAGGTGGACTTTAACACATTCTTTTCAAAATAATATTTGTTTTTAATGGTTGGTTAAACTGAAGTATCGTATCTATTTATCGTATCGTATTTATACCGAACGTGAAAAATGAATTAAGAGTTGAGTATTTATGCAAATGTTGGTTTATTTACGCCAAGTCTAATACCTGTCGATTAGTTTAAACATAGTTTTTTTCAAACAATGATACAAGTACATGTTGTTAATACATTTACAATAATTAGATACACGAATGAAAAGGGATTAGAGCCGAAAGCTATAAAGCTTATAAAGGTCTTCTCCTACATATTTGTATAATGCAGTTAAATTATATACATGTCCATTGAATATCATAATAAATTCCAGGCTGTGTTACGAATATATCTACAAAATATTATTGTTATATAACTCCACGGACTTTTTTTATCAACCCTCGTAACGAGTTTTGCCAATTTACCGAGTCATTTATCTAATGTTAATCAGTATAATTTAAAAAAGGCTGTGTTTTCAAACCACTTGTAGTTAAATTATATATACGTTTATCTGTTGTCATCAAAGAAAAGCAATATTGGTAGTTTTTTATGATTTATGATTTAACAAAATTTAAGTAATATGAGCCGCGTCACGACAAAACGAATTGTCATTTAGAAGCTAACTTTATTGATAAATAGTCGAAATCAAATTTCAGATAAAATATTTGACCCGAAGAATAATAAAGGTATAAATCTTCAGAGTTTTGCATACGTGAAGGTTGCTAAGGATAAAATATATAAAAGAGCGGTTCAGTCTATATATTTTTTAGGCAGAATAATATTTGTCCCATTCATTTTCCAATATCGACTGTTTGTCAATAACCATCATAAAAATCATTCTTTTGAAATACGAAGACAATTTATCTCAATTTGACAAGGAAAAAATAGCATAATGTTACTTTAAATGTGCTGAATTGAAATAAAAAGAATAATGATTAACAAGGTACCGGTTAAATAGCATTCATATTAACATTGAAGTTGAAAGGTTGTATTTCTATATGATGTGAAAACGTAGTTCTTGTCGAATAATTACTTGTGTTCAGTTTTTAGCACATCAAAATTTTGGTATCAAGGTCACATTAAAAATAGTCGAAATTGAATCCTGTATGGCTCCAGATGAGCCAAAATGTTTCAAACTTGAGAAAAAATGTACTAAGCTTTCAAGAAAAGTAAAAATATTCAAGATTAAAGTAATAATTTACATCTTATGTGCGATTAATGATTGATTTTGCAGTATTTATCACCATATTTATTATGCGTGACTAACGCTGTAATAGCTATGTTTGCATATTTTGACCTCTTTTGGTAACTTACGTTAATTTTGAGTGCAATTTGTAAATTACTTTCTTTATTCACTTCACAATATTTTACTTTTAAGTACATGTCGGTGGTTCTACTCAGGTGCCCGTTCGTGCCTGAAATAATGCACGGAAGGGCACCTGAGGTCTTCCTCCACCAGTAAAGCTGGAACGTCGCGATATGACCTATACTGTGTCGATGTGACGTAAAACCCAAAACAAAAAAAAAAAAACATGTGCATTCTCAAAATGTTTATGAAAATCATCATATACATGTGTGGCATTCAGATAAAATGAAAAAAAGGGTCAAGTTTTACGAATTTCGAACATTTGACCTTGAACCAATGTCATGTTTCTCAATATGTTTGTCAATAAAGTTTATCTACCTATAAAAATATGTTGGAATTTATCTTTCTGAAAAATAAAATAAGTAACTGAAGGTCTTTGTTATTTATATCACAATGTTATTTGTTCATTTGTCGAAATCAAATACAAAATAGTGTATCTAATCATTGTAAATGTATTAACAACATGATGTACTTGTATCATTGTTTGAAAAAAAAACTATGTTTAAACTAATCGACATGTATTAGACTCGTAACGAGTTTTGCCAATTTACCGAGTCATTTATCTAATGTTAATCAGTATAATACAAAAAGGCTGTGTTTTCAAACCACTTGTAGTTAAATTATATATACGTTTATCTGTTGTCATCAAAGAAAAGCAATATTGGTAGTTTTTTTAATGATTTATGATTTAACAAAATTTAAGTAATATGAGCCGCGTCACGACAAACCAACATAATGGGTTTGCGACCAGCATGGATTCAGACCAGCCTGCGCATCCGCGCAGTCTGATCAGGATCCATGTTGTTCGCTTACCAACCCTATTACAAGTAGAGAAACTGATAGCGAACAGCATGGATCCTGATCAGACTGCGCGGATGCGCAGGCTGGTCTGGATCCATGCTGGTCGCAAACCCACTATGTTGGTTTTGTCGTGACGCGGCTCATATGCATTTATGCATTACAAATATCCTCCTTGAGTTCACCTATACCTCAGAGGATAACTACATTGATTTAGTAAATTTCTTTGAAATGATTTCATTTAGTATATCCCAAGCAGTGATACAACTATTTCTGCTTCGTCAATCACAAATAAATAATGAGAGTACTGTATTAAATGGTGTACATTACTCAGCGATTCATCGGTTATCATCAAAAAAACATCCACCACTCATTTATGAAACATTTCGCGTAGTCATTGAAACCGAACAGTCGATGAAGGAAGTTGTACAATCGCAACTTTTCGTTCATTTCCGTCCAACTTCGAATTGTTTGTGTGTCGTACTGAAACTTCTATATCAAGTTGTAACAGGTAACAGGTATTTTAAGAATAAAACAACTCGCATTGTTATTTTTATAAGATATTTTTATTGATTAAAGGGTATAAATATTTATTATATACTTATTAATGAAATATTGAGAAATATTGATGAAATAAAATGCGTATTTTCATTTTCCGTATTTTCACTGTAAAAATTTATTTTTCACTGCAGTGAAACATATTTTCCGTATTTTCACTTGTGTCTTGCCGGTCTACTTTCTTTTAAATTCTGCCAGTTCACAAAATTTAAGGGAAATTTTTCAAATTTTAATGTCAAAAAAGAGAAAAAAATGTATATAATAAACAGAAAATTCAAGTTATTTCTATAAATACATGATTTATTTTCATCTTGTGGCATGAAAATTACCATATTTCACTCGTGGCTACCGCCATTCATGAAATATTTATTTTCATACCACTCGATGAAAATAAATCATGTATTTATAGAAAAAACTTGAATATCCTCTATATATATTATGAAATATTTAAAGGGTTTCAACTTTTATCCGTTAAGCAATGTTTTCGTTCAATCACTTTTAAAGTAACATACTTGCATTTTTCCTCATAGAAAAGCAAGGTTTATAATTGTAAGACTAAAGTTTCATAAAAAAATATCCCGCCATTAACTTATTTAGATATTTTTTGTCTTTAATATTATTATAATATATTTTCGCTGATATTTTATGTTTTCACTTTAACTGATTGATATGCACCTAATTTCGTTGAATTTGGACATTTAGATTTTGCTGGCAGTATGACAAGGGAAGTAATCGTACCAAGTGGCTGTTTAAAATTTGATCGAAGTGGTTATCTCCCTTTGACTATTATACTACTATTTCGTGTTCACTGACCGCCAGATAGTAAAATGAAAAAAAAAATGAAATAAAATTTCAAGTAAATGGTAAATACTGATCTAGTTAGGTTTATTGTATAAATCCATCATTACTGACATCTTAATTCAAGAAAGAATGTTGACAAAAGCGTTAATATATTGGGTTTTCTTTTCTATAATCTACTACGTTACTAAACCTTGTGAAAAATGGCCGTTTTCATTGAAAAGCCTCCTGTTACAAGTTCCAACTGCTATAAAACTATGAAAAATGATTCAATACTGATGAAACTTGGCATATATGTAGACTGAACCATAACCTCTGTAACAACATGCTCAATCTTAAATTTCCTGTCACCATGGCAACGGCGGGACGTGTCAAAATTGCGAAAAATTACTTTTTTGCATTGTTTTTTTCATCAAAACTGATTTCAAAGTGCTGCAACCTTATCAATTCATTGAGAAGTTGCAGCACTTTGAAATCAGTTTTGATGAAAAAAACAATGCAAAAAAGTAATTTTTTTCAGAAATCTTCATTCTATTGTAACACTGTTTAAATTCACCACTTTAAAAACTCCTGACAGCTGGTGGGTAGTACATCTTTAATCCTTCCACCAACAAATGAGTTCCTGGAGAATACACAAAAAACAACTTTTAAAGTCATCATATCATATAACACACAAAAACTACACACATGCAATAAGTACTTTTTAATTATGACCAATCTAACTAGAGATGACTTAAATTGGGCCATTTCAAAATTTTAAAGAACTACTTTCTAGACTACAATGGGTTCGGTCTAATTCCGTACCGGGTTGAGACCTTATGGTCTCACCCCGATACGGAATTGAAGTGGCCCAGTTTAAGTTCTCTCTAGTTTGATTGGTCACAATTAAAGTGTATTTATTGTATGTGTGTAGTTTTTGTGCGTTATAGGATGACTTTAAAAGTTGTTTTTTGTGTACTCCTAGGAACTCATTTGTTGGCGGAAGTATTAAAAATGTACTACCCACCAGCAGTCAAGAGTTTTCAAAGTGGTGAATTTAAACAGTGTTTTAACAGAATGAAAATTTCTGAAAAAAGTAGATGGCTAACATGTTATATTTTGGGCCTCATTTGACTTAGATAGTGTTGATGTTTAAAGTTGAAGACAGTATATAATTCACCAGAAACAGTAGAATTGGGAATTAAGCCTCAAATGTGACTGATTTACTATAGCACAAAGAATACGAAAATTCACTAGGCCGACTCCTTATCAATTTTCGTCATTAAGTAGGCCCCTATCACATTTCAAGCTAAAGGTTAAATCGATAAATTGGTCATCATATATATGAAATAATTAATCAATTATAATTTTAGTGCCATGAATTTCTACAAATATAAAAACAAAAGCAGTTATTCGTATCGCTATATGTTTGATAAAATCCCGGGGTTTCGTGCGTTCCGGAGCACAGACTGTACGATCACGTGATACTAGAAAAAAAAACCCGGATGAAAAAAATTCCGTGGTATAATGAAAGAAGGTACATGTATTTCCCGTTGGTGGAAAAGCGAACTGTTTTTCTTCAGAGCAATAATGTTAAAATATGAACATTTTGAAGTGTCATTTCGATTTCTTTCAACTATATAATGTTTTTTAGGGGGGATTTTGAATATTAGCAAGATGACAGTTTTTCTGCTATCTTCTGGAGGTCAGCTGCTTTAAGCTCGGAGTGATTTATGCTACGTTAGGTTCGGTTCTCGTGCTCGTGATACTTTGATGTCTCACAACCGGTATTGTAATGGTTACCGTATTTCACAAGTATTTTTCGAAATTTTCATTTGATATCAATTCATAACTTTATCCCGTAATCTATGCTATTTGGTAACGTATTATATCCGCTTTCTCACAAGAACAGTCTCTAAATGATCACATGTAATATACTAATCATGATAACCGGAAGGTGAACGGTACACAACACTTGACAATTACTGTTGACTGTCATGAAACGCTTACCGGTAATTGTCGTCTGATAAATAATTTGAATAGTCGAACAGGAACATAAAAACAAAATCATTTGATCGGTTAGTTCTCTCAATGTAGTTTCGCTTTTAAAAGCAGAACTATTCATCATTTCAAATAGTTATATTAATACGAAACGGCAACTTTTTATATAATCTTTCTTAATATAAAACAATTTAATAAAAATGCAAATTATCCTGGCGAATTTATTTGTTGCTGCTAGTTTGCTGGTGGTTTTAAGGGGTATGTTACTGTTTTTTATTCAATTTCGTTTGATTCAAATAATATTTCTTAATCAAGTATAGCTTTGTCTTTTACTCAAAGTAAAATTTATTCATGCTTCATTAGAAATAAATGGTTAGAAATGACATGATGATATTATGGTATATCATAATTTGGAGACATTTCTATTGAATATGTGTCAGAGCTCATAAAGGCACTGTCTGTCGGGGATAAAAATGTCTAAATTTGTTGGGGTTTACTTACAATAACGACAGGGAAATGGATAATGATAGAACAATTATATCCGGATGATGTCCGTAAATTGGTTCATTTATTCTAGGGTTTCATATTGTGGCGAAAGGGAAGTGTTTTTATTTTTGCCTATGATACAAAAGAGACACTTGGCAAACTGATTTATACGTGGGGGCTACGCCCCTACAAATCAGCCTCGTGTTTCGATGCTCTTTCTATTACATAAAGAATCCAATGGATACGGTATTCATTAAGTGACTGTGGACGTTCCTTGAGTTTAATACTTTGCTTGGTTTACTTGATTTAGGTTGTCTCGGTCAGACTGGTTTCTGCAATGAAGCACATCGAAAGAATCCGAACACACAAGGTAATATATGTATGTTAAAGAGTTACTATGTTAGTCACATGAAATATGTGTACATATCTTTAAGAATTATGAACATTTTTTAACCAAGGTGTATTATAACTAACTGATAAAACTTCATACATTGACTGTTACCGTCTTAAACTCAACCTTAGCAAGATGTTATACTTTTAATGATTATCTGTTTGCAAATGACATTAATTATACTTTGCGACCAACCTTCGTGATATTTTGGTATCGTGCACACGTTAAAATGTTGAAGAGTCCTGAAATATTTAAGCATAATCGACATATATGTATTTTGTTATTATTTGTAAACGCATTATGTACAGACAGCAGAGGAAAAGGCTTTTTGTATTTATCACGTCTTTTTTAAATGTCCAATCAACACTCATACACATTTCTTGCATATTATCCAAATGCCGTATTGCATTCTCTTTTTATGTGTCTTTTTTGTTTTGATCGATCTGTTATTATCTATTAACATGAAAATAGGAACTCAAATATTAACCAAAGTGACCTCTGTTAACGAACAATCGGACAGACAGAAAAACTTGGTGCTCTATTTGAAATGATCCCTATAGAATGTGACACATTCCATTGAATTCTATTGATAAACAAATTTACTTTTTTTCAGTTATGGAAATATGCACCGACCAAGCATCAAGAAATTCAACTGTCTTAATCGATACGTTCCAAGTCTCAAAATTCCAAGACATAATTTGTGAATGTAACATTACGCCTCCAGGCGTTGATATTGAATTTTACTTTTCATTCTATAATACTAGTATGAGTGTTGCAAAGGGCATGTCGTTTAGAATCCACACACTGGTGCTAAATGAAATAGTAATGAGGGGTGCATTGCATTTGTGGGACGTTACGTCACTTCGGTTCTTTACGTCAGAACAATTTGAAAATGGCGGAGCATGTTTGATTGTCAAAACAGGTAACATGTTAGACCGTACATGTACTTGTAAACCGTTATTTCATATAGTGAACTATACATTTTTATGAGTTTAGGGTAACAGTAGTGAAAATATTAGGTATAGAGTCGGGATAGAGATTTTTCAATACAATTATCATGTCGCCATATTGTAAAACAGAGTCGGCTTGGGTTAAGCTTGGTAAGGTTTTTTTAAGAGCTTGAAGCTTTTAAAAGCATGCTAATATGAAATTTACAGAAACAATATTTCCACACAAAATTATAAAATGTACATTCTGTGAAGCTTTACTATTCCGAAGAATAAAACCACTAACAAGTGTATGTAAACAAACCTATGACAAAAAAGCAAAGGACTTAATTTTCAGTCTTATTGTAAAAATCATGGTTACAATAATCATAGTTAATTATATATTTTTCTTTTTATTTCAAAACATGGATATAAAGAACATGGCCCATTTGATATCAATTGTGCGCAACCGGAGACGAATTCCAGTCAAGATGTTAACAAAGAAACACATGGCTACGACTATTATATAAGTATGAAACTATAGTTTCAATAAAACAGTAAGTTAGTATCGTATCCTTAAGATATGATTTATAACTTTACTTTATGCATATTCTTCAACAAAATAGCCGAGTCCCAGAGGAGGCATAACTCATAAGCATCCCTCTAGACAGACCCGCTGACTACTTGTCATAAAGTGATAAACGTAATGATTGGATCAGTACATATGTTGCCGTCTGAACATACATATATGTACATAAAAAGGAAATATATCTAGCAAAAAATGGCATACAATTAGTTTGTCGCGGTAAATTGTAGTATTATTTGGTAAACATTTTTTATTAACTATCACCAATTGTTTTATTCTTAAACTTGGTACAGATGTTCATGATTGCGAGGCTTTGTTTCGCGCTCATAATTAAGGTTTCTGTGGCCAAAATCAGTCACATAAAAATGTGTTTATAGACAATTTTTAGGTATTGTTATAAAAATGTTCTGTCATGAGACTGAGTCTTGACAGCATAGTTTAGGTCAATATATGCAAGGCCAAGTTCACCAGACGACCTTACCTAGCTCCGATATATACCGCGGTAATTTGCGTACCATGGTAAATTTTAACCACCATTTATACAATTTGCTGCAGGAATTAAATTACGGAAACATAGAGTATATATTTTAGCTTAGAGTTATCTTAGTCTGCCTCTTTGAACTAACATTAAGTTTACATGGCTGTGTCTCTAGAACTGCTCGAACTTTCGATTCTTGTGATGTGAGGCAGACAACTTAACCATTAGGCCGCCGCTCCCCGACGTTGTTTGATTCTAGAAATATCAACATTCTCATAATAGTTTTTATTTTATGAATGCATATTATATACATTTTTTACAATTTTGTGTAACATTTGTTTTTGTTTTATTTTACAGTCTCATCTATTGTAGCATCTGTTTGCATTGGTTGTTTATTAATTGTCATACCTCTTGGTATTTTCTGCAAAAGGTAAGGGAAACAACTCTTTTGATAAATATAAAAAACACACACACACAAAAACTTCTATATGAGTTTTTATTTTATGGCTTATTATTACTTTTTCACATATATTACATGTATATCTAAGGTAATGCATCCCACTTAACGTACGTTAGTTTGTCTATATTGTTTTATTTGAAGCCACACCAACATCTGTTCTTTAAAGATCGTATGACGGTGGAGTTATCTTTTCAGACAGGAACGTGCACCATAAACCAGTATACACCTTAATTAAGTTAGAGTGCACATTTACTGACCGTCTGTACGCTTGTTCGGTAGTTGTTTCAGGGATTTTAAACCACATGCAGTGGCGATGGACGCGATATTAGCTAGTTTAATAGCCCATTCAGACTTCACGTTTTCAATATATGTATAAAATATTCGATTCGATATGATATACAAATGCAGGAAAGGGCAGCGAAGCAAATTTTTATTCTTATTATTGATACACAAAACATAATTTGACAAATAATTTTTATAATTCAATTATATTTCCCTAAAGTAAATAAAAGAAAATATTGTGCTGAAGTATGATTGATATGAATTAGTAATTTACACTCTACTAATGAACGATTTTACCGTTTTGCAAATATAATTGATAATGCTATTGCTTTCCTTGTAGAAAATATAGAAGTAAAGATTTACAATCCGGCAATTTAAAGACACAAGGACTTCATGGGGAGCAAGGAGACGATCACGATGCAGACAATCCAGTCTTTGATATTAGTGGAACACAGTCACGTGGTAATAGCACTGCGCATGACTACAACTACATTGATCATTATCATTTTTGCGGGAATCAGTACAACCACCTTTCTGAACAACAATACGATTGTACTCGTACAGTAAACCAAAATAACAATTCGAATAAAGGTATTAAAAGTGTCGATGATAGCTTGTATAACACTATAAATGCCAATGAAGGTCAACTAAACCAAGATGCAGACGACTATCATCATCTGGGCTCGGTAAATGTAAGGAAAGCTAATATCGCGGATAAATACAATACAGTAGATGTTACTGGTCAAAGAATAAAAAATGGAACTACTTTTCGTAACCAGTGATAAGATCGTTTACTTAAAAGGTGGAATACTTTTTCGTTCGAAAAGCTTATAATGATTTGCGTGTTTTGTTTGATTGATGAACAGTGCACATGTATATGTAAAATGTACTCACAAGTTCTGTGTTTGAATGACATAGAGTGTAGTTCTATCAAAGAAAAATAATGTAATAATGGCGATTTGTACCAGATAAAATTTGGTTTTTCAAAATCCTCCCACTGGTTACGTCACATTCTATTTTACCACTGTCATTATACTATTTCTAACGTCACGAAAGGCATATCCTATGGTCAAAAATGGCGGCCTGTTATAGTTAAAAAATCCTTTCGTTTATTTTTCAAATATTTTTTTTTCATATTTATTTTTTAACTATTTGTATATTAAGCTAAATAATTAAATGAAAGAAAAAAAAGTGATATAATGTATTAGATAACAATAAATTTAAGTTAAAAATAAAACTGTAAAAATATACTCGGCTCTCTGGCGTCCAAGTTAGTGTTATCTTAACGTCAAGCTGCCGTGCTGTTCTACAGAAATTAGAAACTTTGACGGGAGCGATAGCGACAGGAGGATGTTTCTAATTTCTGTAGAACAGCTACGGATGAATACTAACATATTTAGTGTCAAACTTTATTTGGCCTCATAATCACTCACTTTATTACGTCACTGTGCCGTTCCTATGAAGTACTATTTAAAATAGAAGTCGACTATGAACGGAATTCGATATAGTATCGACTTTTGTTCTTCTATGAAAATTAATGCACAGAATTTTTAAGAAATACAGCGTTTTCATTGAATGACAAATAAAGTTGGACACTAAATCAAATTGAAGCAGTCTATAATCTGAACAGTCTATAATCATTCTGACAGGGGTCAGAAAGACCTTATAACTACATTAACATCAGGTTTAAAAGGGGCGGATGAGGATTAATTAAGCCTTTCAATTACAGTAAGTATTTTACATAGACTTTTTCCACAGGAAAAAAATTACTAAAAATTTTGAAACATAAAAATGCATAGAATATGTTTTGAAGGAAGTGTTATTAAATTATAGCTATGTTCTATGAATATATCACCAGATGTCGATCATAAATGACGTTAAAAATCATACTACTATATCATGCGCAGCAGAAGGACCTTTTTATACACAATTCATCGTCATCATAATTTAACACCCATGAAATCACTCGATATCAATCATTTCCGGCTAATGAGATTGTGTGACAGATGTGATGTAATTGATAGCTATTTAATAACCCACAATTTTCAAACCTATTCTGTTTTGATATCGAAATATTTATATATACCATATAGTCCCACTTAACCTCGGCCTTTGCTGACGATGAAGGTTGCGTTTCCTATTTTCCATGGTCGCTTTATCATTAATCAAGAACAGAAAACTCCATAAATAATGTCAATATTATATCTGTCGTTAAACACACACGCACGCACGCACTAATGTTTTTTTTCTAACAGTGTTAGGTACTAGTTCTTTGTTTAACTGACATCAACTCTAACCGTTACCCTTACCTTAGACTTACCCTTAAGCGTTCAAAAACTAAACATAATGTCCATACAGTCTTCGGCTCATAAACCTAATATGACTAGAAGGAAGGTTAAGTTCTGAGGTAGCACTTTTTCTACCTCACAATGTCAGTTAATAAACCTTACTTTGTACCTCACCTGGTAGATAAACACACGCACACACACACTTTGAGAGTGTGAAATTACAGTTTAATAAAATTAAATATATGAATATCATGTATGTACTTTTATAAAATAAAATACCAAATAAGAAAGTACTATTCGAATAAGTGAAATAAAACATTTGCGTTGTCAGAAACAATCCGAAATCAAGACGACAATCATTTTCATTGATTTCATATATACCGCCACAGCATGTACAAGAAGGTACAATGCGCCTTTTAAAAAAATCTAGACGGAAAAGTAAACATTGTATGCAATATTTGTTTTAAGAGTGATACTTAGCCACAAAAATACCAGATGACTTCAAAGGACCGTTCAAAGCCATCTTAATCCCCAGCGTCGAAAAGAGTCCATAAATCATGGTTCATTCCAGAGTCAAATAAAGGTATTAGTATATTGCAAAATTAAATGCTAAAAAACACACTTCCTTTAAAGGCACATTATTCCTTAGAAAAAAAATGAACTTTTACTTCTGTACAGAAAGAACAAACGTGGTTTTTTATCTTCTAAATAATGGATTTAGAGCATGTTACACGAGGAAAGAAGCGCTAAATGTGAAATTATTTGTCATAAAAGTAGCAAAATGTAAACAAAGTAGTAATTTGTCTTCTATACAAAAAACTACACCACTATAACCATACTGAATGCCAAAATGCAACAGAAAAAAAGATGTACAGGTAATATTGGCCAATTAGTAACTTTTTTGGAAACTATGAAAGTACACAAAAAATAAAAAGCTTTTGTGAAATAAATATAAAATGTAACATCATGGATATGGCCTCTAGCTTCTATCAGAACATCATGACAAACACACTGCTCCCTCCAAGCTGCTGCATACAGAATGAATGACACATGATAATTAATGTGATAACGTGATAATTATCAGAGAACAGTGTATTATAATACAGGTAATCTGTATATATATACGACATAATCAAAGTTAGAATAAGCAAATACACACAGGGAGACTTATTTCCTCATCAAACCCGGTATGTTCAAGTTATATTTACATATTTCTCCAAATTTTATAAAAATCACCGTAAATTTTCTTTTAATAATTATATTTGAATTGAAATGGTTAATATTACATTAAATTTAAAAAGTCTCGTTCTTAAATTGTATATAAACAAAATTAAAACACAACATCGACAAAGTTTGATTGTTATATTTTCAGATTTATTTTTACAAGAATGGTTTACAAAATATACTTCGCTGCGTTCCTTCTTGGAACTGCGTTCATCATGTCACTTATTCAAGGTTCAGACGCGGGTGTGCGAACAAATGAAGGTCCGGGTTCAGCTGGTAAGTATTTCATAGTGTTCTGGTGATTACACTGATGATGTCACAAAGTCCAGCTGATATATTATGTTTTACTCCTGGTGTTTTATATCCTGTGTTAGAATACATATTAGCTAAATTTTACTATGTATAAAGGACGTTATTGTTTATGTACATGGCGTTCATTTTCAGGACAGAATTGAGGTTATTCAATGTATAATTGCATGTTTTGTTTAAACAATAACTTTTGCTAATCGCGTAAATAATGTTCCGATGTAAGTCACATATCCACGAAAAATACTTGAAAACAAAAACATTCATACTTCGTATTTATATTAGGAGTGTTGAACGTTGATTTCTATATACTAGTATAACATTTGAAGCATTGCGTTAAGTATTTCTTTTTTGTTTATAGCTAAATGCTTAATTTCAAAGTTGATAATCATAATATCTTTTCAAACTTAAATGTTGCTATACATGAATAATATTTACATCGTACAGTTTAGAAATGTATTTTTTTCTAAGTGGTTGGAAAATTAAAATAAATCTATAAAGCATCTATTTACTTTATTTACTTTAAGGCTATTCCCTTCTTTTACAGTCGTCATATGATATTTTTTGAAATGCATACATTGCTAAAGAATCATTGGGGCTAAATGGGGAGAGTGGTCGTTATTCTTGAGAAGAAAAATAATAGTTTATCTTTCTATACATACTGATATTAAAAATAGTAGAGCAAGGATATAGCAAGGACATTATTTTCCTTTTGTACGTTATGGCAATAAGGGATAGATCATATTTTTCTAAAATAAGGACTTGATTTCGCAATGTTTCATCCAAAAGGTAATACATTGTGGGATAAATTGATATACACATACGCGTGCAATATATTTGGTAAGCACGAACATTAACATTTCTAGTTATTTCATATTTATAAATATAAGTAATTAAACTGCACATTGTTTACAGTTATATACAAGACATAAATATCATACATTGCATATTCACATGTGACAATACATTGCGGTCGGTAAGAACATTATTATTACCATTTCTACATACAGAAATAAGCTAAAAAGGAACCATTAAACAAGACACAAGCAGCAGAAAAAAAGTAATAATATTGTCAGAGTTATCAACAGAACTCAACAACATTTTTAAACTGTATTTTAGGACGAAGATAAACATGGACTCATAGGTTACTGTTTTCACTAAAATATCTTTGTTTCTGAGAAGTAAAACTGATAATTTAAATTATTTTTAGCAGTATAGGAAGTATTTTGCAATCTCAGTCATCACACTTTAGTTTAATATATCAAATTGTGAAGGGGCCATGAGCATTATGATTTGTTAATGACAAGTACGATTTTTCTTGACATGTTGAAGTTAGAGAACGCAAAAGGGAACTGCTAACTTTGCAATGTTGTTGTAAACCTGCATTGTGGCTGTAATCGAAAAACAAATCAATGGCAACATTTCTTTTAGTTATAAAGCTGCTATTTGGTCTTGAGACATGGTCTTGTCACACTAGGGATCCTTGTTTCGCAATCGAGCTTAATTGTTTAAACTAACTCTGAATACAGCTCCGCATCAATTAATGAAGCAACGAATAGAGAGATTCTCGAGGTATACTATACAGCAACAACTACGAATAATGCACCCCTTAATGCTCTATTCGAAAGTATCGCTAAAGGATGTGACAAGGCATTCTTCAAACTATTAAAGGACCTTCATCTTTTATTGAGATATAGAATAACCATTTATCTTTTTGTTTATACATTATCAGGAGTAATTAACCGAAAAACAAATTTTATAATTTTTCGTGACTTCTATGTTTAACATCATGAATGAATGCAAAGTATAATTAAACACATTTTTAATTGGCAGAGCCACCATGTACAGTCGGCGGTACGGTCAATCAACCATATGATTCAACATGGGTAGATTCGTCAGGAAGAACTTGCAAATGTTTTGCACATGGAAGATCTAATTGTGACTCAGCGGATGACAACTAGAGGTAAATACGGTAATAATTTATTGATATTTATTTACATTTTATTTACAGGATTAGATAGGAAGGTGGGGACATTTACTTTTCGCTTTGCAACTATTTAAAACAAGCAATATATGACGGGGCACTAGTTGAAAAGAATTGTTCTTCTTAAAGTCTTTCATTTTATGTATTTAGTCCATATATATTAGGAGCCAGATTATGTACAGAGTGAAACATGTTTGTAGCCATCAAATCAAAGTAAAATGTACAAGTTATTGTACATAATTTTTTTTTACTGAATTACTAAAGCAATTTGATAATTGTATTATTGTATTTCATCTTGAATTTCGTATTTCCTTATCAAATGTATAATTGATTGTTACTAGTATTTTAACTGTTCAGCCATTTTTTCTGCTTGATGGCCTGGATAACATTTCTCTCGACTCTATTGGCCATATGGCTATTTTTTTTTATTCTCAAGTTAATAAAAATATAACTTCTTTTTTGTCTTTTCATTTTAGGTGATGAATGTAAATAGCTTTCGTGATAAAAATGAAAAACTGATGCTCTGATCTTTCTCCCGAAGTCGATTTTGTGTCATTAAAATCCAAATACAATATGGTTGTTCGTTTAAGTTGTCATGTAAATATAGACTTTAAAATAATATCAGACACATGTCGGTACTTGGTTAATACCACAGATCTCCAAATAATGTATCTGGCTTACTTCTTGGTATAATAATATATCGTTATAATTGCATGTATAATATTAATCCTTCACCTTTCTGTCGAAATTTTGACACAAAACACAGTAAAGCAGGTAAGACCTCCTGTTATCAGTATAATGAAAAACAAACAAAAACGACACGTGATTTATTTCTATATTTTATTGTATTTAACTATAGGAATCATCATTTCCAACATTATACATGTGTTTACTCAAATGACTGTAAAAGTATCATTTAAAAAGAAGAAGAAAGCATAACAAATATACAATCTAATCAATGCTCTTCAATGACGCTACACTAAGTCATAAGCAGGTCAGAACTTTAGTCATAACTATATACATATATTCTCTTACCTAAGCTAAAAACGTTATTAACTTATTAATCAATATTAAAGCTATATGCCTCCAAATTAGCCAAAAAACATCAAACTTTAGAAATAAATATTGAAATTTTAAGAAAAGTAAAATGGTTCAAGATAAAAGACATAATGTCTATGTAGTTTGCGATTTATGGCCGATTTTGCAGTATGTTTTCACCATATTTCTAAGCGCTATTTTTGCATTTTTGACCTCTTTTTGGTAATTTACATGGATTGTAAGTGCTGTTTGTTATGTGAAAATTATGTTCTTTGTTCATTTGACAATATTTCACCTTTAAAAACATTTTCAAAATTTTGGCTAAAATCAGCATGAATCTGGAGGCATGCTGCTGTAAGATTTGTGTCATCTCCAAAATTAGCGGATATGCGAACTTTTAAAAACGAATGCATTCACCGGCATCTAAGGAAGTAACAGCTAAAATTTTGTTTAAAATTATTTCTCATTCCGACCCATTTTTTACACTGGATATTTTGTTTTAACATACTATTATAATTATAAAGAACATATTAATTATACATTGAATATTTTGCATTTTTAAAATAGTAAAACTTCAATTATATATAAGATATTTGACATCAAATAGTGATTAAACAGCGGGTGGTTACATTTCAAGGGACACTTCTTTATCTATGGCGTCACAGATTTGAAGCTGGAGGCATTTCTCGAGTTTACGGGTGCTTTATTCAGAACTACAGGACTTTCTCTACAAATCAATCCAGATTTCAAACAAGTATATGTAAATTAAAAGCTATTGGTGGTGCATTTCACGAGAGTTGAGACATATAAAATAAGTGTCAACATTTAAACCTTAAATTACAGCCTTACTCAGGACACGATTTCATTTTCCTCATATGGTACCAGTACTGGTAAGTTGCAGGAAAACAAAAACTCGAACTTGATCAATGTAAGTTATAAAACTATAACAATCAAAAACAGACGAGATACTGAACGTTTGATTGATTTTATATACAGAACAATAAAAAATTACAGGCCTATTTCAAATAAACGTTTGACAATGAGACAATTAATAAAAAAATCGTGAATAGATTAGTTAACGTTATATAGTGTAAGGAGCTTGTACGGTCTAGGCATTCTAAAGCTATAGCGGTCAAAATTTTTCTCGATGCACCTTCTATTAAGTCCAACTATTTGGATATTGAAATCGAAAAGAAGGAAAAAACACCCGGAAAATTCGACCTAAATGTACATCTTCATTAATACAGATGAAGTAGAAAATAAGGTAGCCCTCTTCTTATAGGCTGACTAGTCAGAATAAAAAAGCGATTGGTAGCAATTTTTAATGTCATATTGTAATAAGTACGTATTTTGACAATTGGTAGTGAAAAAATGAGTTTAGCACTAATCTTTTATGTTAGCAGTCAATTGTTACCACGGTAACCATGGTTCCTATACCTTAAAATGGCCAACAACAGCCGGGGGAATGAGCATCGTTAGAACATGGTTAGAAAGTTTCTTTTTTAGATGAAGGATAACTGACTACATTTGTATTTGTTTTAAAACGATATTTACTTAGTCTATTTTCCGTGTCGGACGGCCATTTAAGTTTCCGGAAGAGGACGGGTAAGTTGCATACACAGCCAGAAGACTTAGTTACATTTTGCTCTTTGCTACTTTAAACCATGATACCATCAGTATGACGATTTCTTACTTGGTTTATGCATTCAATGTTAACTCTTCTTTACAGTCATTTAACTTTATTTACGTGCAAATTTCTCTTTTTATCACATGAATGTTTTGTTTGAGACAAAACTCATTTTACAGTTGAAAGGAGTTATTTTAGGTATTACAAATATCAAAATTAACGTTATTTATACATACAAATAACATTGTAATTATTAGCCTATCGAAAGCACCGTCACCAAAATAAAGAAACGTGCACAGTCACTATTTACATATAGATGGACACACCGTAATACATACTTCATAAGTTTATATTATTAGTTATAAAGATCGTTGACAGGTTATATGGCCCTATATAAACGGCTATTTGTAAATATAACCCGAGCCGTCAGGCGAGGGTTATATTGCAAACAGCCGTTTATATACGGCCATATAACCTTACAACAATCTTTATAACGAATTTATAATACAGCAAGCTTCATTTTTAGAGAAAAAGTATGATTTCTTAGCCGTGTATATAAAACTATATAAACGTCACGATTATCCAATGAAAATTGACGTTACAAACGTGCAGTATTATAAAGTTTTTTATGTACAAAACAAACCGCCAAACAATTTAAATATAGATTATTATGCGCGTAGTGCCACACACAAGAAATGAAAATCATTATGAGCACATAAGCTAAATATGGTCTTAACGCGCACATTGTCACATGTTCTAAATATAGATCATTATGCGCATACACATACAATCTGAATATAGATTATTACATTGATTATTACGTGCACACTATCACATATGTGCGCTTCAATACAATTTTAATATAACTGTACAATATTTAATATTACTGTACTTTGTCACTTAATCTTAACATTAATTATTTTAACCAACATCTACAAATGTATTAGCATATTGTCTTTAATGACTTGCTTCTTCTTCATCTATAGAGTTTTCTTTTGGTTTCTCGAAAGTAAGTCTTTTAGATTTTTCCTTTTCGAGCAGTTGAACCCTTCTTAGTGCGTCACTGACTATACACAGTTCACCTTTCACCTCGCTAACTAGGTAACCAATACACCGTGTGTTGTCAAGCACATCCACACTCTGGGTGTACGGGTTGAACCGTATTGCAAACGGACGTTTGATAGTGCTTGCAAAATTTCTGAAATATTGAAGGAAAATTGTTTTCGGAACTGATATGAAAACATTTAAAAAAAAAAAATAAATAAAATTCGTCGTTATATCAGTACTAATATTATTCTCAACACGTGCTATATGTTTGACGTCATCCTACAGAGGCTACGCCAATGACGCCATTCATTATTCTAAAAGGTATGAGTAAACAATTTCTTGGACTTACGCCGCACAAACACAGTACTAGTCTTATGGCGACTTTCAAGCTTTACTGGTTTAGGAAGACCTTAAGTATCCTTCCGTACATTATTTCAGGCAGGAACTGACATCTGAGTAGAACGTAAGCTATCTGGATAGCTCCCTCAAATGAAGGAATGCAAAGTACTGTCGTCGGGATTTGAACCAGCGATTAGGGGGAAGTGGTTTGAAGTCAATGACCATAACCACTCGCCGATGGACGTCCCTTACTAAAATTCATCAATGAATTTTTTTTTCATAACTAAAAGATCGCCTTCAATCAATACTTTTAATTACTTTGATTAAAAAGTTACGTCAGTACTTTGGTTAAAAGTTGCATCTCAAATACAAACCTCATTTGCTCTTTGGCCTCCTCAAAACTTTCCGCATAAAAGTAGACGTCTTGGAAAGTTGTAACTAAGCACTCTTGTTGACACGTTGTGATGGGGTCAAACGGCTTCTTCATAGCTCTGTCTGTCAGCGCGTGCTAAATGTGAACAAAAGATAATTTATAAACACGTACCTTATGCAGCTATAATTTATGGGCCTGGCGTTACGTTTAGTTTTACCAGATTCTATAGTATGAACAAAACCGTTGCCTAAATTATATTTAACAGGATAAAGATTAAGAAAACAACAGTATTTTAAACCAGAAATGTTGATCAATCAAACCTAAAAATACCTTTATTGACAATAACAGAATATGAGTCAAAAACAGCAACGTGACTCACGTTAAAAGCAAAGTTCATGACAAAGATCTGATTAACACGATTGTTAGCGGTTTGCATGTAATGACGTCTTCTTTTTGTAATTTAATGCACTACAGCAATATCTCTTTGAAATGTTTGTTCCAAAAACCGCAGTGTTTAGTAACTTAAAATTGTACAGCTTTAGATGAGCAAAAATGATTTTAGAAAATTATATACGGCAATTTTTAGAAATGAATAAAACTTTTTAATTCAGTTAAGCTTTGCATGCTCATTGTTGCGGACAACATACAGCATTTTTCTATAAAAAAAACTATATTTATTCAGGATATTTTCTTCTCTATCTCATTACTGTCGGAGTTACGACTATTTTTACATATTTTGAAACATTTTATGCAATCTGTGTGGCATGCATGTGTCGAACATTTGATCAAATTACTTGTTGTTCATCTTAAAATATTTACACCTTTTTACAGAGGATATGTGAACTTGGGAGGTGATTGTGGGGGATGTGGGAAGAAAAAAGCGCAAGAAAAGAAGGAAAAGAAAGCACTCCTAAACATTGTCTTGAATTAACATGTATGAGCATCTACGCTGATTTAACATATCTATAAAATCTTGCACTTTTATCATAAAAGCTTAAGGTGTTCTTTTTACTTTTATCGTTAATGTGTCATAATTTTAAAGTGAGTTTTTTTTTACCAAAACGTTTGATTTTCCATTGTAACTATTAATTAGTACTTTTGATGTTAAACCTGCAATACTACAATACATTGTACGCAATGCGTGAGACAGAATCCATACCTTCAGTTCGCTGATAGAAGATAAAAGACCGGCTCCGTATACCCTTAGCTCCCCGTCCTGTTTACAGAGACCAAATTCCACAGAGAAGAAATAGCACTGGAAGTAGGAAATAAAAAATGTATGCAAAAGCCAATACAACTATGCTCATTGTAGATATTGCTAAAACTACACTTATTTACATCATTTTATTCCATTTCTTTTTTTTTATTTTACTTGTATGACTGTATACTAGTAATCTTGTTCTTCACTAAAAAGCAACATCAGAAAAAAATCCCTACCAGCAACAACACATATTTATGTGCTAATATACTTCAAGAAAAAATAGCACTGCATTTGCAGAAAATGAATCACAAAACAGACTTCAAAATATCAATCTCCAATCCTAACAGAAAACAGGATAAATCAAATAAATGTAAAATGATTACTTCAAGTTAAGTCGTTTACATCCTAAATGCAATCAATTTTATTGCTTATTATGTCATTATATCTGAATTCAACTGGAAGCTTTTGGTCTTCCCGATTTATCTAACGTTGTTATATGAGCCGCGTCATGACAAAACCAACATAATGGGTTTGCGACCAGCATGGATCCAGACCAGCCTGCGCATCCGCGCAGTCTGATTAGGATTCATGCTGTTCGCTATCAGTTTCTCTGCTTGCATGGATCCTGATCAGACTGCGCGGATGCGCAGGCTGGTCTGGATCCATGCTGGTCGCAAACCCATTATGTTGGTATTGTCATGGCACGGCTCATATTCATTATAAAACAAGGGACATACCGTTGCAAGCTTTGCTACTTCGTCATCAGACGCTCCGAGAGACGCTAGACCTATCTCGTGTGAAAATTGGGCAAAACTTGGATCAGCAAACAACGGAACGTGTCCCATCAGCTCGTGGCAACAGTCTCTGAAGTCAAAAGCAACAACAATGACAGTAAGACAAAGGATTCCGTTAAATAATATTTTAGTTCATAATAAAATCTAAAATGTTGCATTTGATGTTCATGAAAAAGGAAGATGTCGAAACAATTTGATAAATATATGCTTCAAACATTTCAATAAAAGAAACAATATAGTTCATAATCTCCGTTTTTTTTATTTTCGCTTTTTAACACCGCATGTAATGTGAAATGTTCAGCATTGAAAAATTACGGAATTTAGTTATGGATGTATTTTTTTTGTTCTTTTTTTTTAAAGAAGGTTTATAAATGATATTTACAATAAAATGAACAGTGTAACTAAGGGGGTTAGCTATGAGAATGAAGTTCTTACGGTTCTGGTGTGTACAAGGGGTCAGACTGATGTCGTATGTATTGTGTACAGTGAAACACACGGAACGCTAAGCCAGCAAGGAAGTCACGTGACGATAGGTAACCAGCCACAGGTCTCAGGGTGAACCCCGTTTGTGCTGTAAATCATAAAAAAATGAAATGCTTGCAAAACAAAAACAGCTTTCTGAATATTTTTCGATGTTTTATCCACATTCTATATTAATATACATTATTATGTAAGCACAAAACACATCTCTCTATTCACAGTTACATTTTTTCTCGGTGCTTGTATAATAAATGCACGATTCTTTCAGGTACACCGAAAGACAATGGTGTGACGATGATTTCCATCGTTTCAAGTTTGTTTTTGTACGTGTATGTGAGCCATACAACAATAGCACGAGAGTTGATGATGAATTGACAGGTCTTATGTTTTTTTATTTGGCAAACTAATTTGTTTGAGAAATATAATATTTTATGTATTCAAAAATGGAGAAAGTTTAGGGGAAATGCTCCCAAAAATTCATTCATCGATTATTCTTCTTTCCGATAGCGTATGTTCTTCTGTTGCAAACGCAAGAAACATATCTGTTCCGTCTTGAAGAATATTAATAGCAAATGTCCTAGGACTTACATCGTTATCCGGGGGCTTAGTTGGCAATAAAAGTAATATCGTTGACAAATCGTCTCTGTTAGCAACGAGTATGATAATGACCATGTATTTGAAATGTGTCTATAAGCGTTTTGTTTTACATAAGAATCACCCATGTGGTGTCTTTGACGACGTAACAATTTGACCGCGCGTGCGCTAAAATCATTATTTTCTATTGATTGAGTTTAACACGCGTCTTTATTCTCAAACAAACAGACCTGGTAACTAAACAAATAATCAACTTAATTAAGTCAAATTGGGAAAAAGTGAGGATTTGCAAACAATAGACGCTTTATCTCCCGGTTTAATTGTCGTCTGCAAATAAAAGATGGCATCATCTGACATTATCTAATGATATATCGATTTGTATGACATTACATCCGTGATAAGCGACTACGTTACCAAATTATAATGTAAAAAGAGAAATATTATTCAAATCAACGGATCAACAGAGTTATTAAGATATTTGCGTCAGTTATTTCTGAATATTAATATTGGACGGAATTCAAGATTATATACACCCACTCTAACCAAAGTAGAATTTGATAAACAAGAGTCTCATCTATTTCTATTGCATATTCGGCGTTTTCATCTTGCAAATTCTAATTCCGTGTATCAACAACCTCATATTATATTTACAAATAATAATGATTCCAGTGACGTCAAGAAATCAGAATTGATATCACATTCATTGTAACACGTTCGTTACAACATTCGTAGTCTCTGCACGCGCTAATGATTAAAGTGTGCATTTATAGTCTGTAAACATAACTGTTTAAACTATCAAGTTAACTTGTTGTTTAAAGCATGAACAAGTTAAAGAAGAATGAAGAAAAATGCACTGTTATGCCGTATGTAGCACTGACCCTCCTAATATACAGCTCCACGCGACTTCACCTATAAAGATGATTGCAACTTACTGTATAGAGCGTCCAAACAAAAATACTTTATCATTTCTGAATTAAATTTACATGACATTTTTTCTGTTAGAAATAGGACGAATTTTTTTTTTCAAATATGGAAGAGTAAGAATAGATATTTGAGGTTTCTAATGAAACTTTAATTAAAATGCACTTGTGCTATTTATATGTTTTGGCAGAGCCAATGTATTTAATGTTCTGTTACCAAGATAATCCATAATTTTCAGAGCGTTTAAACTTTGTACATTTAGCCTTTGTTTGTTACATACATTAGTAGGATATACACTATCTATAGGTTTATTTTTATACATGTACTTCAGTATTTAAAAATGAAGAAAATTCGAATTTCAAGGCAGAACATGGCCGTGCATAATTCATTACGGTAAAAGCTAATTTAACACAACAACAATTTATTTAATCAAAGTATAAATACCTTTTAAGAATTCAGAAATGTCTTGAAGCTGTGGGATATTATCTTCTCTGAAAAGTATATATGAGCCGTGTCATGACAAAACCAACATAATGGGTTTGCGACCAGCATGGATCCAGACCAGCCTGCGCAGCCGCGCAGTCTGATCAGGATCCATGCTGTTCGCTGTCAGTTTCTCTACTTATAATAGGGTTTGTAAGCGAACAGCATGAATCCTGATCAGACTGCGCGGATGCGCAGGCTGGTCTGGATCCATGCTGGTCGCAAACCCATTATGTTGGTTTTGTCATGACGTGGCTCATACAAATAAATAAAACTTCTATTTATGAAAAGTTCATGAAATTATCACCTTGAATGAATCAAAATTTAAGAACATTATATTTTTACAATATCGAAATATTGTGTAAATTTAAAATGGTGAAAAATGGTATTTTCAAATTGTAGTGTAAATGTATATATGATAAAGTAAATGCAATCCAGAAATAAAATATAATAGAATAGAATGAAATGGAATTGAATAGAGAAAAATAGAATAGAAAAGAATAAAAATAGAAATAGAAATGGAACAAAACAGGGTAAAACAGTGTGTAATAGATAAGAACAAAAAGATAGGACATAACATAACATGGCAGAACAGAACAGAACTGAACAAACATGATAGATCGCCATTACAAACCGTTCCTATATCTATTATAAAACAAAGAAAGTGCATCATTTATTGTAAACATCGTATTTCCTTCGTGTATACCCAATCAAAGATTAAGTCACGAACATTTATAATTGTCTTAAAACTGCTAAATGAAGGCATCAACTTGATAACTTCTTAGTCACGAAGATCCGGACTACGTGACTACATTTATTTTAAAACAACACTTTTTATAGGAAATGACGATAAGTAGTACATGTCAACAACAAGTTATGCTAGTGTTTATAGAAAATTAGGAAGGTAGTCAGTATCTATTATATTTCTCGTTCAACTGGAATTATCAAAATTTTGGCAAATTTCTAATAAATTTTGATTGATTGAATTAGCAATGTATAAGGTACTTTAAAGAAAGTTTAGGAATAAGAAACGCTATCTTAAAACTTATTTGATAATCCTAGTTAAAAATATTCTCTTTTACCAGGTTCCGCATCTTGTATATTTTGTGTGGCATATAAAATATTGTATATCTAACTTTTTGCATGGCGGTGTTCTATGCACAAGTCTAAAATGAAATATCTGTCATGTTCTTTAATTTTTATGACAATAACAGTTAAAGTTAAATTTATCAATTGAAGAAGGTCTATTTTGATTTGTCATTAAACATACATAAACTAGTAAAAAAGAGAAAGATGACTAAATGTGATAAATACTTAGACACGACAGACGGACAATAACTTATTTGTTCCCTTGTTGAATCATCACGAAAATTTAAAAACAATCACGTCACATGTTTGTGAGTGAATTATTAATAACCAACATATGCTGGTAAAATAGTAAACATAAGGTTTGAACAAAATATTTATGAAAGTCCGTATATATCCGATTAACTTTCCGTATCTATTAATTAAGCGTTAAGTGGAAAGGACTAATTTCTTGATTCTGGTCTTGTCAGGGCTTTTCTCTTTCCTTCTGAAAAACGGATATTGTCGAAATATGCCGATTTTCCTAACAATGAACGTATTCCCGGAGAGCCATGGCCATAGCGTATAAAACATGTCCCATGGAATTAACATGTGCTTGCAATCTCAAGACAGTGTACACATAGCATTGTCTATACTTGCAAGATTATCAGGTCAACTTAGTTTAATTGCAAGTCACCATTTTTATTTTAAAATCATTTACCTATATCCGCAAAATTCCTTTAACAATGGCCAACTTCTTAGGTATTCTCTGCACGCGTGCGTCGGATACAGCTTTGTAAGTTCCCGAAATACCGTTCCCCTGAAATAGTAATTGTGCTTGTGCAATGCATTTCTTTTTTCAAAATATATCGCTTATTTTTTATCTAAGAAAAAACAATAGCAACAAATTTCCAGGAAAGCTAACGGTAAATTTTGAAGACGTTGAATAGTCATCATCATCATCATCATCATTATCATCATCATCATCATCATTATCATCATCATCATCATCATCATCATCACCATTGTCGTCGTTATCATCATAATCATTAACATCATCATTATCAACGTCATCGTCGTCATTATTATCATTATTATCATTATTGTTATCGTTATCAGCATTACTATTACTAAGACAAGTGTTATTACCATGTTTTTCTTTCATCTTCTGTGTACTCTACTCGTGGTATAGGTTCACCACTGAAACAAAAAAGCATAAAAACTTTGAGATTTACAAATACCAGGCAACATGACAGCCTGGTCAAAAATTCAGGGCATAAAATTTCGAGAAACTTTGGGTCAGAAATTAAAAACCTATAATAATAACACTTTCTGAATCAGGCACCTTATGTGAAAAGTTGAAAAATTTCTTGCTACTGTTTTATAGTGATCATACAGATTAAAATCAAAGTCAGCATTTTTTTAATTAAAAAAGCGCAAAGACAACCTTTTTTATGTTTCTTTTTTATCATTTTTGAGAAAAGTCCAGACAATATGCGTTACCTTGGAAAACACGTCGGGAAATAATGTTTTACGTTTACGTTTAGATAGACTTGCTTTTTTTAAGTAATAATATTTTAGAAAAAAAATCAAAGCAATAATTCTTATATTTTGTTCCATCGTTAAAGTGTACAATATAGTTGTGTAACGATTTTATATAACATCAAATTATGCATTTTTGATTTTTATATACTATATACTCGTATACTGTAAATAAGTGTCAAACAATTACACCAAGAATTATATTTATGTCTCACGACTTTTTGTTCTTGAAACACACAATATATTGGAAAAATAATGCTAAATAACTAAAATGAAAAATACATGAAAGTGTAACATTAATAATGTACGAAATGTAAAAAGTATTCTAACCATGCAATGTTATAAAATTTAAATACATTAGAAATATGCAATAGTTGATAAAAAGATAGTTCTTGCATTCATTCTTTTTTAACTATCATGCATATATATGCATACAAAAACAAATGTTAAACCATTAAAAGCCACTTATTACAAAGAAAAAATACTTAATATATTATCATATTTAAAAACGTTAATATTACCAAAATGGACATTTAATCAACACTAAAAACATAAAAATATAACTTACTGTCGATAATTCATGGCAATGGTGGCAAAGTGTAATCTTCTTTGTCTGTATACCTTATCAGTGAAACCCTGTAATACATGTTGATTCAACGGCAGTTGAAAGAACAGAACAGAACAGAACAAAGCTTTGGCAAAAACATATTAACATGTCCATCGCCCATACGTTATTACAAGGTATGGCGGTAAAAATTAAAAGCATACGACAGTTCAAAGGTAAAGTTTACTTTAAGAAATTGTAATTAAGTTCCTTTGCGAAACAAGGTTATTCAAATCAAACTAATCAGTTTTGATTCCGTACCTCGGACAAACCAGTTTCGGTGCCACACTATGGAAACATGGACTAGTAAAGTTCGAACCCACGGTCCATATAACTGTATTTATTGCAAAAACGCAACAGATGAAAAACGATTGTTCAGGTAATTGGTCAAGGATATTAATATGAAAGTACATCAAAATTAAAAGTATTTTTAAAATAGAAGTAAACTATTTTAGAGGCGGAATAGTTCTTTGAATAACATTGACAATATTTATAACTTTGAAATAAAAATTTCCTGTACATGTACACATGTCAATTTTCATATCTGATATTAGAATTTCAAGGTTCATCATCAACGAAGAAACATCTTACAAACTACCATAACAAACCACATAACAAGCAGAGCAAACTAATCATAAAGTAAATTTGAATAACAATCAAGTGTGGAAATATTATACAAAAATAAACAAAATAATATTTCTGCTTACAGGATGATCAGCATCTAACTCGGTGCCGTACATTAACACACGATTTGCTGTTCGGTCAAGGTCACTGACAGTCCTCGGAAACCAGGGAGTTGTCGCAAAATTATCTAGAAAAAAAAAACCCCAAAGAATTAAACTTAGCTCATGCAATAGATCCATGTGTATATAGTGATGAACAGGTAAAAGTAAAACTAGATTACATTTTGCCATAATTCCTTTCAATTTTATAATTTACTTCGCTTTAACGATTAATAAACCACGTGACACGAGGAAATGTCTGTAAATATCACTCAGAATTTACTGTAACGTTCAATTTATCAAAAGAGCGAAGAGTCTTTTTATATTTTAGCCAGATTTATATTTTACCCTATTTTACACTTCCAATATCAACATTTAGTTATTTACCGTTATAACAGTCAATCTTTTGAAATACATGTAATATTATATACACATGTCAATTCAGCTCAACTAGACACTATACATATGAGCATTGTGTCACTTAAAGTACGATGACATGCAACAACTCATATGTACTATAATATTAATTAACACGAATTTTGGCATAATGTCATATTTTGAGGAGCTATATCATGAAAAGACCTACCAGGAGTAAGAGCTGGTGATTGCGGTATAGGGAAGTCATTGAGAGTTATACTAGCAACCTGTTTCTTCAAACGCTTTATAAGTTCCTGCAATCGTATATAGTCTGTTTCCAAGTCAACGTATATATCAAACATCGAATCATTCTTTTCACTCTTTCTAGATTCAATATGGACCACATTTATATTATTTTCCTAAAAAGAAAACAAATCAATGCATAATTTTATAATGTATGTATATATTTCACTAGCTGTTGAAAGGTTTTTCGCGTTAAACAAACGCGTTATGTCTCTGGAAACATACCGGTTCTCGTCATTTATATGGTCCTTAATAATCAGTCATATGGTATTTTCATAAATATCAAAAACGTTCATTAATTTACCAATGTTTCATGATCCACCAGTACGATTCTTTAAAAATAAGACCCACCTTATGATTAGTATTTTAATCAGCTAGCTTGACTATTAAACCGCTGTTCAACGGCTTATTATGTAGTCTCTAATAAAATCTATTTTAACCTATAACTTCTTGAAAAAACAACAACAAAAATAACAATAACAACAGCAGACCCCCAAAGCAGCGACTCTTGTGCCACTAACTTTATACTGACAAAAGTTCTAACAATTAGCTTTAAATCTATATCTTATGCTAACGTACGTTCTGTCAATGTTAGATTAAGTAAAATTGTAAAAAGTAAAAGATAAATGAGAAAAATAAAATTTAGCTTACCATTTTGAAATTTTTGTAATGCATACCGGAATAAAAGTCTTTATAAATTACATTCTTAGCTATATGACTAAAACATGTTCACTGTATTTCATATTTGTTTCATCTGATTTACAACTTACATAAGAAGCGCTAATAAAACTGTTCACGAAGTCTATTTAAGTGATTCATTGTTAACAACGCGTGAAGCAAGTCATTTCATATCACGATTTTTTTTGTTATTAAAGTCCAACTTGGTTTAGCCCCCAAGTCTAAGTTTGAGATACCTTTGTTACCAGGATACTGCTCATAGCTTATGCACAAGGTTGTGTAACAATGATGACTTTTTAATTCCAAAAGTCTATTAATTTTTCTATCAAAACCATTTTGCTTTTTAGGTTGCTCACCATGGCATTGTCTGCCAGTTAGTATCAATCAAACTAAAACTGTACGTCCTTTTAAACGTGTACATATGAGCCGCGTCACGACAAAACCAACATAATGGGTTTGCGACCAGCATGCATCCGCGCAGTCTGATCAGGATCAATGCTGTTCGCTATCAATTTCTCTACTTGTTATAGAGTTTGTAAGCGAACAGCATGGGTCCTGATCAGACTGCGCGGATGCGCAGGCTGGTCTGGATCCATGCTGATCGCAAACCCATTATGTTTGTTTTGTCGTGACGCGGCTCAGTTATCAACATTATATTTTAGAGGACTTGAATTAGACTTTATATTATAATGTAGGCAGTTTACATCTTGGGACATGCTGGAGTTATCTTTAACAGTATAATGTATTATAGTTTTCTTTTTTATTTTCAGTGATAATTGCAGCAACATATTATCACTACCTCCCTTTGTTATGTAATCAACACTAAGGGACCACAATGAAAACAAGGAGCTTGCAATTGGGTTGCGCTTGGTGGAAAATGTGAACGGACATAAGGACGAATGACTGTGGACGACCATAATTACTTATTTTGACATTTCATGTCGGGCTAGTTAAAACTAATAAGTGTTCCCTTTTTTGCTCATATTTATGTTTGATTACATCTTTGTATACAATGCTTTCAGAATCGGCATCAACAAGAGACAAATACATTATAGTACTGGATTTTGTTTTGTGGTCAGGTGATAATAATTGGTATATGTAATACAATACTAAGATATGGTTTATGCTTTGTAAAGGTTAAAATGTATGGCTTTCCGCCGATTAAATAAATTTGCATGTACTGGTATAATACCTATGGTAAACATATCAAAAATACTTATCTTTATTTTCTTACCAACTTCAACGAATTCACAGAAAAGGTCACAGAACATTAATAAAATATGATACTTTTTGATATATTCAATCAATTAAAATAATGGTTATTTTGATGTAACATTTACACTTATCTCCCGTTTAAAGAAAACAGAGCACCTTGCAAAGAGGAGCTATTAGTACCAATGTTGACATCTGAAGCATGACGTTTCTTGATATAAAATATATGAATCTAAGACAAAATGACGTTCCCATTCCCAGTTTTGCTTGGCTTTCTTTTCTAACTTCCATGTCTCAGAAATGAATATAAATATCACAAAAGAATGGCCAATCCTGTGTTTTCGAATGTATATTATTATGAATTTAGAACATGTGATTTGTTTGTTGCTCGAAAAAGTCACGATTAACTTGAAATAATTGGTCAAAAAAGAAGAAACACGTATGTGTTCGGTGAGGAAAATTATTCGATCAGTTTTTTCAATAGCCACAAGCAAAGATAATAAAGCAATATGAACATTGAGTTTTTTGGACACTTTGACTGAACAACAAAATAAGAATACAAATATGAGCCACGTCACGGCAAAACCAACGTAATACGTTTGCGACCAGCATGGATCCAGACCAGCCTGCGCATCCGCGCAGTCTGATCAGGATACATGATGTTCGCTTACCAACTCTATTACAAGTAGAGAAACTGATAGCGAACAGAATGGATGCTGATCAGACTGCGCGGATGCGCAGGCTGGTCTGGATTCATGCTGGTCGCAAACGCACTATGTTGGTTTTGTCATGACGCGGCTCAAATATGTTTCATAAATTACCTCAAACACTTTGAGTGCATTGACTAAACATCCAACGGTGTTTCTCAAAGAAAATACGATAGATGTTGTCTTGCCTATCCCACTTGGACTTGCGATGCCTAAATTTCTTATATTTTCCTGAAATAGAAAACACAAAGTATATTGTATTGAATTCCAAACTCTGCTTAAAACAATGTACAGTGTTCATTAGTCCATTCGTTCGCTCATTCTCTCATTCAATTAACGTAATTGTTTTGTATTCTGACTAACAAGTCAAAGGTCACGTTCTAAACACGTTCGTAAACAAAAGATACCTTACTCTGCTATCACTATTTCATATTTTTAAAACAAACGGAAGTATTTCACATTCTTGAAACAAATGGAAACTATTTCACATAAACAAAGGGAAACTATTTTACATTCTTTAATCAAATGAAAGTATTTAATATTTTGAGTGAAAGGGAACTATTTCACATTTTTGAAACAAAAGGAAACTTTTTTCGGATTCTTGAAACAAAAAACAAATAAGTTTTCTTATTTCATTTATTGTTTATAATTTATTTTCGCTGATATATGTCATGCTTTTCGCTTATAGAAAATTCATACACGGTTGAACTATTTTCTGTTGTTGCTAAATTAGTATTGTTTCTCTACATAACCTCAAAACTAATTCCCTGAAAGAGTTATCTCTCTCATATATACGAACATATTAGCTAGATAATCGAACTTGTGTAAAACAATCAATCTTTCTAAGAGAAATAAAGTGAA
This sequence comes from Ruditapes philippinarum, assembly GCF_026571515.1. NCBI lineage: Eukaryota > Metazoa > Mollusca > Bivalvia > Venerida > Veneridae > Ruditapes > Ruditapes philippinarum. The sequence continues at coordinate 210,385 of NW_026860036.1, forward strand.
TATAAGGCTCAAGTCAAAGGTCATTTGTTCCTAGATTGTTTTGCAAAATGATTTCTTGATTTAAACCTAAATCGATGTCTTGATTACCATCAAAATATCTTATCCGAGCAATGTGTATGCTATAGCCAAGTTCATGCATTAATTTGCATGTTGAACGTTTCCCATTCGGCGGTGGTATTAAAAGATTTGTTATTTGGACAAATATAGAATCAGAAAATACCGGGGCTTAAGAAAAAACATTACTATCAGGTTCAGTTATTTCATTCATGAAAATAAGCTGGCTTTACGTGCACAATAGCATGGAAAGCTATTCGTTGGTCGAAATTGATGTTTATTCCTTCATTTTATTGTTTCCGAAATAAAGAAAATCTGTAATTCAGTTCAACGGTCTTGCATTTGATATGCATTCTTGGTAAATTGTACACACACTTCTACACGGACATGTTTTGTCTGCCATTGTTGAAATAAATTAAATATTAATATTTCAATGGTACAGTATGTCAAGGGACACAAACAAAACAACAATAACGACGACGACGACGGCGACTACATCAACAACAACTAAACAGAACATGAAAACGTTCTGTTTTAATATTGTATTTGAAATGACCATGTTTATCTTATTTAGGCCGTTTAAAGGGCACTCTATTTTTTCCGGAGTATTTATTCTAAGAGTAAAAAAAGGATAACAAAAAATACGAATTTCAAATTATTTCTGAGACTGTTTCTTAATTATCATTGCACATCTTTGTGTTTTAAATGCCCAAGCTTATCTTTGTAGGAAATTAAAATTTTATGTTGTTAGGTTTTGGGACCTCAGTGACAACACTATATTGCAACATTCCGATGCACTGGGAGAAATATTACATATTATAATGCCTACATTATATGAGAGCTTTAGAAAACGAATATCTCCAGCGCAACTTTATTGCTCATGTATAATACCGCACGTTTGTTGCGTCGTTTTTCATTGGATAATCGTGGCGTTTACACGCGGCTGCTGTCAACTTTTTGCGAGAAATCTATTTGTGCTAATAAAGGAAGTTTTCTGTAATATAAACTCGATATAAAAATTATGGACAGGTTATATAACCGTTTGTACCGCGACTAGGGTTATATTTGCTAACAAACGATTATGTAAGGCCAAATAACTTGTCAAACTTCCTTTTAACCATCAAAATATACGTGGGTAATTTCTTAATAACATAACCGTTGCTTATTGGTCAGCATTTTATTCTTTGACTGATATGTATATACATGCATGTAATTAAATGTAGCAAGCTCGATCCCCCCCACCCCATATTTCCAAAACAGATCAGTGCACACGCCCAGGGAAAAGTTAAAGAGGACTGTCGGACAGATATTGAAAGTCAAAATTATTAAATCCATGGTCTCTCTATCGACTATAAAATAATATTTATATGCTCTTGCCCATAAGGTAATTATTCCGGCGGCAAATTAGTTAAGCAAAATACAAAAAAATCAAGTGTTAAAAAATAGGCGCAGTGATCCAGTGGAAATATTTGAGTTTACAAGTTAGGCTCCCTGCATTTTCAACTTAAAGAGCTCCACTGAGGTCAAAAATGTTTTAAATTTTACAAAGATCGATTGAAGCACTTCAAAAAGAAAAAAATCTGCAAAGGATGATAAAGGAAATATTCTCAGAATTTAATTGAAACCGATTTTTGTGCAGTTCTTAGCTCGATTTTAGTGAAAATCGTTGCAACTTGTTCCATTTTATGGGGGATCATTTTCCTCATACTGGAAAAAACGGAATGAGGGAATAAGTTTAAATAATTTGTACGTGCAAATCTACATCAAATGATTCACAAATTTCGGAAAAATATTTCCAGTACCATCATGTCACAAACCCCCCCTTAAAATTACAGTAGGGTACGTCTTTCGGACGAGACGTCTAGAGTAACGGTTCTTGCATGAGCGTAGGTTCAATACTGAATTTATTGAACGAATTGAATAAAATTATATTATGTAAGCCTCTGGAGAGCAAAATATTATTTTATTCAACGACTTCATTTAATTCAGTAATGAACCTACACGAATAAATATTATATTTATCAAATACCAAAAATAAAGCCTTTTTAAACTGCAAAATAATTATTTTGTTCATTGACTCAACTATTACGCTAACATTTAGCACGTGTTTACAATATGTTGATGTCACGTTAAAAAAATATATACACGGCCGTGCAATACCATTTTACGGAGTAATCTGCACGATATGTGATAAAACCAGTAATGAGATGGTTGTAAATTGATAAATTCTAGTTCAATTATAGAAAGAGTCCGACCAATGTGCTGTTTTCGCATACAATACTGTAGTAAGAAAGATTTTGCCGATAAGATGCAATGAAATACTAATAGATTTAAAATATATTTTCCTTATGACACACATCGTTTCATTCGTGATTACTTTCATTATTTTGCTTAAAAAACGGCAAACGAAATCTATTATTCGAATTTAAGATCAAAGCATCGATATGGTGGCCTCTTTTGACTTGGAAATCTCTTTCTTTTTGAGTTTCACAAGCATGGGAAAATGTTTACCATTTAACTCGTGCGCATGTCTTTTCTATATTGAAAGAATGTGATGGACTAGTCGAAATTTGGCATGATGTGCAGGTTTTACCTATATCCATGCTTGATATCTTCTTGTACCATCTATCTATATCACGTCACCTTTGAACCTCAACTTTGTTACAGAAATATGTTTAGGAACAGATCTAGTTAATACATCTTTATAATTCAAGCGCTATTTTCGAAAAACGAAAAATATGCAAACATATACATTCACCGGTAAATATTCAGTATCACTCTCTATCTTTAAATAATTAATTAATCAATACATTTATTTATTGTTTTGGTTTCAAGTCACATCGACATCGCCAATGCCAAAAGGTGACTTTTCAGCTTGATTGCTGGATGAAGACCGAATATGCCGCCCCTTCTCCCACCCCACGATCCATGGCACCAGCTACTTAGTTTTAACAACATCTGAGAGTTGACACAAGCTAGTATTGAAATTGCTCTATTCGTGTTATGACAAAGTACCTTTTCTTTGCGATCTCAGCTCTAAATTAATTAGATTGCCATGAAGTTGCAATTAATGAGAACAAAAATATCCGAAATAGACATTATTAATGAAATTTTAAAATTTCGCAAGGGACAAAGTGGATTTCTCCCTCCGATGCGATTTAATTAGATTGGAAAGTTCTAAGATTTGAATATTCTATTGTAACAATGCGATACAATTTCGTTGGCATATGAATATTGGTAGAAACACAACTAGATACAATGTATTTCATAAGAGGCTATGTCCTGAAAGATTATTTGAATGTATGTAAAGAGTATTTATAATCCTGTCAGATATGCAAGAATAACTAAAACAACATCGTCATGTAACCAAAATTTCAGATTTCAGCTGGAAATATGTGCATTTTTGGTTAATATGTGATTTGGAAATATGAGTGTTCGATTTTGATAGAAAAAAAATCTAAAAAGTCAATGAGCTGCTATGACAGATTCTGAAGCTAGAATTTAGAATCTGTCCGCAGCTATTTTTAACATTTTAGTTATACCCAATATTATTTCTTTTTTATGTTTCCCTACAAAATCACCCAGCAAACTTGATTCTGCAACTTGGTGGTGGGTAAGTTAAATATAAATTAGCTTCGTTCCATCTTTTGAGGTCGAACCTAGACATATAAGATTTACAGTTATTTCTGTATTTTATTCTTTAAAAAAAGACATGAAGAGATTAAGACGACGAAACAACACCAGCAGCAACCGCAACAACAATAACAACAACAATTTGAAGAAATTCAGAATTATTTTAGTTTGTTGAATTGTCCTAAAGATGTAAAAAAAAGTTTTGTATACCGCAAATAGAGTACTAGTATGTTTTTGGAAACTGTAACCAATAATAAACAGTTTTTGAGAAATAAAGACGATAGTATTTGTAAGACATAATGGGCCTTTAAAGTCGAAAATGAAAATCATGAGAACTTTTAAATTTTTGCGGACTTGCCAACGAGATCTTTAATAAAAATTCTAGCATTTTAAAAATAATAGTATTCAGGCGTGACAATGTTACACCCACTGTTATAAAATATAAATAAATACATATAAGAAAGTACAATCTACACATATTTTTTTTCATTTAAGATTTTTTAAAAAGACACATACAGTAAACTATAATGAATCTAGATATTATCTCAATTAAATCAGCTGTTACATTTTTCTTTATGATCTAAAATTAAATACTATAACACATTTCAAAATGTTGTTAAATTAAATCAGTTTTTTATTCTGTTCAGAAGGCCATAAATAAACATAAAATAAAATAATGTTTGTTAGCATGAAAGTACCACTGGGATCGGTTTTGAGTTCAACTTAAGAGGTGTATCATTTTAACACATAGGTTTATATGATAATCGACGAATGTAAGGTAGGGTGTTGCTAATTGGAAATAATAGAGCCGATAAGAAAACAACATACCTCTAGATTCTGAATGTCACGATCATCCTCTATTATAATACTACTACATCTCCTTTTCAGCTTGAATTTTTCCTCTTTGCCATAATCTCTCTTTTCATCCGACTCATGAACCTTCATTATTCTCGCCGAGTTCCTCATGTACGCAGCCCCTCGACTCGATTGAGGCTCTAAACTGACTATCCCTCGGATATTAGCGACTCCGGGGTGATGCGGAGGCTCGACCGTAATTGAAGCTCCTCGTTCAAACGTTTTCTGAGGCGCCGTGCCATTTTGACTTGCCCGCTCTTTCTGACGTTCCATTATGTAATTTTGAAATGCGGCGTGTTTTAACGCCAGCTTATACGGTTCCACACAGTTCCCCGTTTTGGCCCAGTTCTTTAACTCGAGGGAAAATATTATATTCCTCAGAATACAAATGAGACAGTTTTCCTTTGATCCGATCTTTTAAATAAGAAAGTCAATTTGTTTTAAATAATTCTCTAAGAAAAAAAAAGAATGCGTATATCCAAAAAGTCTGCTTTCTCCGTTAGCTATTGCTATTCGATATTGAGAAAGGTGGTGAAACGTTCTATATATATAACAATAGTACGGTGATGGGAACGTCCACGATCGATTCGTTCCAATCGTTACAATATATTATACTGTACAATATGAGATATGTCCTTATGTTGTTACATGTATTAAAATGATAATACTTTTTATGTAGAGAACAAAAACTGTTAAAATTGTTGCTACATACTTAGTTGATGTTAATTTCCATCAAACACACTTTCATTCTGGCACGTAGTGTATGCAAAAGTCAGTATGTCAGTTGGTATTTTTATACATTTTTTTTTTAATTTGAAACTTTTTTTTTGCATTTTTGGTATAGGTAAATGGATGCACCAGCTGTTTCACCTGATTATGATGGAAAACATGTAGTTTTCTATCTAAATAAAATAATGTAAAACTTGTTGTTTTTTATCTCTAGTGACATTCATTAACTTATAAAATTATTTATTACAAATGTTAAATATAAGTCACCACATTAGACATTATTAATAAACATAAAATAAATATGTGTGAATTCATATGCACATGAAACTAATTAGATAAAGAGCAATGAAAAATACTTAAAAAAAATTGTAAATAAAAATACGAAAATAACTGATTTTGCCTTTAATGAAATGCCTTTACAAATAAACAATTTGCAAATATTGTCATATAGCAATACATATAATCTTTTTCTTTATTCATTTGTTTTGTTTAAGACACAATTGCATGAGAATAAATTACTGAATATTTCGACTCGTATTTAACAACAAAATGCACAAAATATTTAAAAAAAATATGTCTGTTTTCATTTGCACCGCGTGCATATTAGATCGTGCAAGGGTCTATAAGATGTTATAAAATATGTGCTAGCGGAGACAGTTTGCAATCAAAATCACGTTGCAAAAAAAAAACACATTTGATTAATATTTTGACTTTTCATTTTGTACCTACAATGTAACAACAGTTTAGTGCGGTGTTGTTTGGTTCAATTTGAAATGACCTAGATTCAATTTTCTCTTATGTTAAAGAAAAAAATGGCAAAAATGTAGGACTTCATGCAACAAATCTCATGTATAAATACAAAATACAAAAATTAACTACCCATCTTGTAATTTAGTTTAGTTTGTATTAAATTACATAAATAAAACATTGGAATACTGGCGAAATAAAGTACAAAGACATCTTTATGCTAGCCTAGATAAATATGCAAATTCTGCAGACGATAGCGTCGAGGAAGATACAAAAAGTATATATACATGTATATATTATAATTATCACAAATATACATGTATATCGTTGTATTAATTGAGTGTTAAACCGAGAGATTCTCGCGAACACCTTGTGAAAATTACTTTTAAAAAATCAATAAAACCGACATACATTGTATATATTAACATAGCGTTAACCAAATTGACATAAATAAATTTCAAATTTTCTTCTGTTATATACGTTTGAGTGCTGACGAAGGAGGAAGCCTTGGTTAGTATCGAACATGGTAGTGTTTTTCCATATAGTCCGAAGAGACTTTATTGTAACCCCTTAATGTCCCCTTCCTACAGTTTACAAGATATAACCTGGTGAATTTTATGTCATTTAACTTCGTTCCACGTACTTCTACCAACCACTTGTTGTTAATGAAAAGAACAAAAACATTAAAATAATAGCTATATCAGCCAAGCAAAGGTCAATCTAGAATCATAACGAGAAAACATGTTGTTTTTTCATCTTTTTTCAAATAGAAATATAATTGTACCATACGACATTTCACAAATGACGTCGCCAGTGCGGGAAACAACAAAAGGTCATTAGTCGTCTTGGTGTAGCGGATAAATCCCGTCTTTATTCGGACCTTAAGAACCCGGCTTTAAAATGACGGAATGTCAATATTTCTATGAATATAAATGAGCGTCCTACACGCTTTTACGTCTAACATATTTACAATCAAGGATGAATCGTCTTTCATGCCGCCGAACATCGTTTCATTAGGAATTGTTTTTTTTAATTCTCTACGCGACAAGTTAACTAGAATTAAAACGGGTTTTTTTTTATTCTAAAACACCAGATGATGATTGTGCAATTAATATTCGCTATGTCAGCATAAAATTTGTCTCCTTTACGTAAATAAAAGTAATTGTCATTATCTTGAAACATTTATGCATGTTTTGCAAGTTTAAATCAGTGCTGTCCCGATATCTGTATATTTTAATTGTCGTCATAATTATGTAGGTGAATTGAAGATGCCTCTCACGCAAGTCACCCACATGAGTTACAAAATGTTACGCAAGCACATGTAAACATGCGTGTCAGCGTTCCCTGCTGGAACCGAACGGATTTCTCTTTGCTACCACAGCTAAACCTGCGCATCTTTACAGTCTTGCCAGTGTCTAAACTGTGATTGAAATGTTCCAATGGCAAATCCTATACGTAAAGGGTTAATTGAACATTATTATGTAGTATAAGACACGTGAATTTGTCAAACTTGTTTTAGAACAATGTTTCTACCCAGACTAGACCCACATGCAAATAATGGCCATCAAATTAACACTATAAGTATCAAATGTCATAATGACTTCAAAGTTTACGTTTCTAACGACGTAAAAATGTAAAAAAGGTATTAAAAATGTATTGTGATTACAGATAAAAACAGCCCACACAATTATGGTTTCGATAATAGAACAATTGATATGTAACGTCAGAGACTGTTAAATTGCGCTTCATTATTAAACTATGGAAATTGACCGCACACCTTTATAGTTTCGTAACTAATAAACAACAGAAAATGGATAATAATGTGTATTTTTCCCTTTGGTATTTAAACCATTTTTACATAAGTATTCTTACGTATCTTTCGCTATCTTTATTATTTTCTAATTTGACCCATAATGATGTTTTTTGACACTTTTTTAAAGGGAATAATAACTATGACTATCGACGCAAACGTGTGCGGCGCATTGTCGATGTAAACGTGTGCCACGCATTGTTTAAATAACATAATATCACTGGTTTATGTGACACGGGTGGATATATTTTCGTTAATCAGCATTGTAATACTTTTCACAGTTTTCTATCCCGATATTTTCTGAATGGGATAACATATCACCTTGTGAATTGTCACAGTTTTTAATGGTCTAGATATAGAACAGAACAATAACTTTATTCAGGATTCGTACAAAACGTTCATCATCATAAAGACATATATATACATATAAAACAATTTACAATATCAAATATAACGTCACACTGAAATAACAAAGTATTATTTCTGATTTTAGTACAATCTGATTTTTTGGAGGAGGATGAACCACAAATAGTTAAACATAAACGCAGTTCAAAAAGAGGGTGCACATTTTTGTGTCCCTAAAGACCATTTAGATAAGTCTTAATAACCATTCATGAATTTTAAAGTTCCACAATCATTCTTTCTGTCCCGTAAAAGTGCGCATGCGCTAAATATGGCGGTTCTTTAAAAATCTCTGAGTCAGAAATATAAATAAAACTTATTTCAAAATTTAAAGATCATTTTTTTTTTACAAAAACAATATATCATAAGGATTTTGTATTTAGTAACGGTAGAGAAAAATGAATTATTTTTCAAGTATATTCTGTATATATACCAATCATTTTATTTAAACGCACATTATGCCTCAGAAATCCATATTTTTTCAATTCTCTTTGAATGTTAAACACACGTTTAATAATGCTTTTAAAAAGGATTTATAGCATATTAGATAGATGTAGCACTGAACGTGCAGCAATGTGTCATAAAGATAGCAAAACGTAAACAAAATAGTATTTTGACTTCCATACAAAGTAATTCTTCCCTCTTATTATACCAACTGGCAACAGAGCAAGCGAAGAACTATGTGGCAAATGAGTAAATATTTTGAAACTGTAACAAGATACCAAAAATTAAAAAAGTTTCTGAGTGATAAAAAGATGGCATTTTTGAGGCATATTGGGCCTTTAAGAGGATGGAATGGAATGGAAAAAACAAAAACAGCTTACATAATATGTTAGTAAAATAAGCATTTCTTAATTAAAGACACAACTAAGTATATAAATTGGAGCCGGCTACACTTATTTTACATATCTACATCTATCATTAATTAACATTTCATATGTCTGGTTGCAATATGCTTTTTAAACGCAGCTTTTCCCCCCACCTTTCCATTTGTACACCAAAGACAGTAATTGGACATGTACCCTTTTTCATACTTTTCTCATGTTCAAATAATGTATTGTTTTGTCTTATACCGCCATAATACTATAACTTTTCAATAAGCTAACATTCTACGCGGTCTGTATAGTATAATCCCCCATTTAAGTCACATCCGTAAAAAAGGTAAGGGAAGTAACTCTTCCCTGACTTTTATCGCTTAAATGGCGATAGACATTGAAATTTGCGGTAACAAGAAACTAGCGACACAAAGTCGTTACGTCACGGGTAGTTTAGTTTAAAAATGTTAGAAATGGGACAGAAGACATTTTGTAAATGCGAAAATTAATAAACTTTCACTGTTTTTGGAGCAGCTTATACACATATATAAATTCCGTATTTAAGTTTAAACAAATTTTGCATGTAACATATCGTAAAATAGTAAACACCGGTAAGATTCATATAGAGTATCGTTTTAAATTTTTAGGTATATCATAAGAAAAAGCAACTCTATTTTTGAACGGGAAAATATTTAGTATCAAAATGGGACTAGCTCTTAATTTTATCTGATATTGATCTCACGACTTAAAGAAGTCAGAAAGGTTTTACCCAAGGACCATTCTCAATCTCTGAAGCAAAGTATATGTCCAGAGCTAGCTTGAGCACAAAATCTCCCTTTATTCATATTCGGACCCTTCGTTCACCACCTTCCATCCATTTCAGATGTGTTGTTACTGATATTTTTATTCGTGTTTTTATGATTTATTTTTAATATAAGAATCATATCAACTCAGCGTGCAATTAGTTTGTAGAAATTATCTTATATAATACAATAGAACAACGTGCTGTTTCACCAATCGTTAAACTTCGGGTATTTTCGTGTGTTTTAATAGATCTTAGAAAGCATAGGAGCAATGTTGGCCATATCTCGTCTTTTTCCAATATTATAAACATAATTTATCCTAACGCTTGAGATTTTATTATGGAAAAAAAATATTTGAATTAGGCATTAAGAGAAATATGTTCAATGTCCTACAGTTCATATATAAATCTGTGTCAACCAGGGTTCGAGTAAAATGTCTAATTCGACACAATCTCTGGTCTTCAACAAGGCTGTTCATTATAACCAATTTAATTCAACATGATTGTTTATGATTTGGAATTAAAATTAAAAGCCACCGGAAAAGGCGTCACTATACAATGAATTAGTTTGCCTTTTATTGTTTACTGACGATTTTATGTTCTTGGTTGCAAATGAAACAAACGTTCAAATGCGTTAAATGTTTTAGTAAATTGGTGTTCATTCAACACAATATTTGCTTACCCTGAAAAGATTATTATTATGCATTTTCGGCCATTATTTGTTGGCAGAACGGACTGTTGTTGACCACATTCTAAAGATGTTTTATTACTTTATATGTACTTGACTTTGTACATTCATGTTCTAACTTGGTAACGTCCTGTAAATTCATGTTCTAACTTGGTCATGTCCTGTATATTCATGTTCTTACTTGGTCACGTCCTGTACATTCATGCTCTTCTACCTAGGTCATGTCCTGTACATTCATGTTCTTCTACCTAGGTCATGTCCTGTACATTCTTTCTTGGTCATATCCTGTACATTCTGGTGAATATATCATACCATGTTCAAGATGAATATGAGTGAGTGAATTTTTATACTCCATCTATGTAATAGTGATGTTTACATGTATAAATGATATTAACAGACACAAAGTCTGTATAGACTGGCTGAGTGCATTTTAATACATTCAATATACTTTTATTTATGATATTTTGTATATATTTATCACATTAAAACAATACTGTTATAAATATATATTCTGTATTATAGCCGAGATGATCAGACTGGCATTTTTATTATACTAGTATATAAAAATATATCTAGGTATTGTGTGTACGCCATTCATCATAAATTACGAAAATAAAACAGATTACCTACCTGCGTCACCGACATATTTGGCGATTATACAAAATGTATTAGTAAGATAAAGAAGAAAATAGATTGAATATATTGTTATGTTCTATATCGGATACGTGGTCGTTAATAAACCCAGGTAGAATAAAGAAGCGTTCTAATTTGTAGTAATGGTATAGGCATACACTTATATAGAGTTTTCTATTTATAGTTATATGAGGTCATCTAAAAGCACTAATAAGATTACATTAAGTGCACAGACACTTGGGGTGAGGAGCTCTAAACGCCTTAAATCCATATAAAATGAATATTTGTCAATCCCAGCACATATACTTCATATATGTAAAAAAAACTCTTCATATAAACTGTTTAACTTTTGAAAAAAAAATTTATATTTCAACATCTATAATAATACATGTACATGTGCTAGGTTTGACAAATAGACATTTTATTTGTTATTTTAAGGCGTTTTGGAGTTCCGCATCCCAAGTGTCTGTGATAAGGTGCAGTGCCCATTATGAGTGGTAAGTTTGGCAGCCTCTTCTACCATCTAGGATATTCAGATGTTTGCCTATTGTCCCCCATAAATAAATTCTGAATTATTACTATTGAATTCAGCACGGTGGAGGAACTGTTACACGAGGGATGGAGTTCTTATGATAACTTGTCAAGAGTTCTTGTGATAACTGTCACGAAGTTCGTCGGAAAATATTTGTATTTTCTACAAAACAATCGTCAAAAATGATGATTCTCATCTTTAAAAAGTGTGTTTTAGGTGTTAAGTTAACTTGTTTATGATTAAGCTTGTCTTACATCATGTATTATGTGTCAAAAACTAATTCATGGTCCAATTTTCATCGCCTCTTGCTTAAAATCTGGTAGTTTTGAGCAAAATTTCCAAATTATTTGCCAATTCACAAATATTGACCTGTTTATTCCTGATCTTCATCTTTGCCATAAGTAATTACCTAATTATAATGCAAAATTGCAAACATAAAGCCACAGCTAACAAATTTATACCCGATTATTCAAATGTCCTGGAGTTCTTGTGATAACTCTGAAGATGTCATAGAGTTCTTGTGATAACTTTTGTTACTGCCAGTGTGTTTCTTGCGCTAAATCACGGCACGTTTTAGCGTTATTTATCATTCAATAAGGTTGTAAATTATTATGAAATGTAACGTTAGTACGCTCATCATTTACACAAAAATGAGGATATATAATATTGGTTCCACTTGTTCACGCGAACATTTCTCGTGAAAAATATCTGTATCTGTTGCAAATTACTAGTATTCGATCAAATAACTTTTAAAATAAAAACATACCATCCGACATTATATCTATTTTACAGACACTCATATTATCAAGTATATTAATATACAAAATAAAGATAGGCCTAACATTTAAATAAATTATAAATAAATATTATATTCGGAACGTTACACGCTTCACAGAAATCTTATATTAACCATTGATATCTCAACGTTGAAAACCACAGAATAACCAAGGTCTTTGTAGAATTTGGCTCCTCCTAGATTTCGTTCCCTGCTGAATGATCTAAAACCGTAATCATAAAGTTTTCTTAACACTCTTAACTGTCTTATCTTCTCGTATCTCATTTCTTTGTCAAAATGAAATTCGACGAGAAGTTGGCGAACATTTGCCAGCGTTCCTGACGTCATCATTTCTTCAAAGGCAGACCACTCTGATCCTTCTACGTCAACTTTTAACAAATCAAGCGTCCTCTGTAAGATATGATGTACAAGATGGTTATTCAAATTCTTTAAAAAAATAGTCAATTCAGAATAATCGCCAGACCATTTACTGGACAAATACCGTCATAGTCGAACAATTTTTGTTAAAGGCTAATTATACCCCGGCAATTTTTTTATTTTTATTTTCTAAAAAGCTTTTTTTATGTTTGGTGTACTTACATAGTTGAAAAAAATGTTACTTATTGGCCTGAACCTGAACCATCTCTTTCTCTGTTACTTTTGGGCAATATAATTTTAGTACAATTATAAAGATTTAGTATTTTGTATGGAAGTCAAAATACTACGTTATTTACATGTTGATACTATATGACATAGAACTTCACATTTAGCTATCCAAACTCCTCACAGTGATTACCTCCCTTGGCAGAAATTGTATTGATTAGGGGAGATCACTGCGAAGAGTGCTCTTAAAGTACTAGCTAAATTTTATAAAACTCATGTTTGTCTGCTAGTTAAGAAATTTTATCGTGTAATCAGCAGAAAACTAGAAAATCAATTCAAGCTCAAAATATACAATTCGTAGGTATGAAAATTTAGTCTATATATTTCAGCAAAATCATTTCAAAAACTGTAATAAATATATCTTTTACCGTAGAGTGTCCATATTCTTGTAGAATTGTTCCAAGTGTGAACAGATTTTTCTCCGGCATATCAACACCTTCCAATCCTTTCTCATAGAACTTGGAACTATTTGGTATTCTCATATCCTTTCTATCCAATGACCCCATCCTATAGTATTAAATTTTATTCATTGCAGTACGTAATTTTAGAGAGAGAGAGAGATATAACCTGTCAAAAATCTTTATGACTTATATAACGTCGCTTTTAATTGCATTATCGTGATGTTTATTGTATAAAAAATGACAGATTATATGGCCCTACATAAACGGTTATATTGCAAAACAATCGTTTATATACGGTCATATAACCTGTCAGGAATTATTTTTAATGAATTTTTGATACAGCAACGTTCTTTTTTTGAGAGAAAAAATGAGATTACGGCATAAAAAACAACAGCCTAAAACTTACGTCGGATCAAAGGTTAAAACTTCACACCCAAATTGCTTGATTAGTTTATATTCGAAGTCAAATTTGTTGTTTGAACTGAAAAAAGAAAAATAAACTTATAATGAAAAAGTAACAATATTTAGAATAATATGGTAAAATATTTTTAAAATATATTAATAGCATATGGCTTATGTTTTTTTTAAACTTTTGTTTAAACTGCGTGTCATAAAAACTTCTGTTCAATCATTTGTATATTGTCAGGCATATCTCCTCAATGTGAACAAAATACGTTTATGGTATATCTCCTATGTTAAGGGTCAAAGAAAAATGAAAACAACGTTAAAGCAAAGCATTGTGGTGGGTAGAAGAACGAAATTTCGCTCACATTTTCGTGACTTTGATTTTCATTGTTTTCTTGTCTAATTGAGAAGGTAAGTACTTCGGCTCATCCATCCATTTTCTAAAAAATGTAAATCGAACCGGAAGTGTAAAAATAAGATTTGATATTATTTAATGAAGTTTTATCATAGAATTGCTTAAAGTGTACAAATACATATTGTATAGCGTAGGCAACTTCCGGTGGTGAAAGAAAAATGCAAGTTTGGTTACTTCATTATGAGATTTTATTCAAATGCAAACTTTTAATGACTCAGAATTTGTAATTCCCTTGATTACAATAAATTTACAAAAGCATTATATTTGAGAGCAAAAAATGCTCTTCATACCATTTTTAATTAAATACAAAGGAATTGATTTCTACAAAATGCAAATTTGAACCCGGGGGGTTTGGGGTGGGGTGAAGACAATTATTTATTTATTTTTACATACAAAAAACGAGCGAAAAAATAAAAAACAAATAAATTTACAAATAATTGATTGACAAAACAATAAAATAAGCATTTTATTAAATCTATAAATGGAAAAAATATGACATTTCAAATAGATAAATTTTACCAGGGTTATTATACAAGAACTTGAAACAATGCTTTTAAGTTTGATATAAAGTACGTGACACTAAGTGTATTACACAACTTTACTGTAAAATAAATTATTTGTTATTTGTACTAAATGGAACTGGCGAAGGAAAATATTGTTTGGTATTGTTTGGCCCAATATTGAGTTAAGTTTGTCGAAGAATGATTAAAATATTTAATTTCTATATATCCATCTTTAATTCTTGCCTGCATAAATGTAGCTTTTTCAGTTAACCATCTCTATAATAATTTTATATTGTCTTTACTAATTTCAGTTTTTATTACTGTAGGCATTTTTATTTTATTTAAAACCTAAACCTCTCTCATGGACAGTGCATACGATTAGCACGATTATGCAAATTTAAATAATTAACAATCCGGAATAAAGTACAATAGTAATCTAAATAGAAAATGACCTTTGTGTAAGAATGATTTGGCAAGGTATTTGTAATGAGCGCATTTTTTGTGTGTGCCAAGCTTCCCAAATGCTGCATCGCAGAAACAATTGTTCTTGTTTTTCTACTGTTTATTTTCTTTTGAGTTCACAGGAAAGTGTAACATTTCAGTCTAAATATAAGATTGTCCATAGAATAGATATTTTCCCATAAAAACAGATACATTTTTGATGCTCAAAGAACTGTCTAAGAATTGCTACACAATCAATTAAATATTGCAACGTTAAGATGCATTTTGTTACCAGTTCGATGTACATGTTTCGCAGAAGCGGAAGTGATATTTAGATTTCTTCACATTAAAAACAAATACAAATCAACAAGTCCGTCAAGACAAATATGTGTATTATCAATCAAATTGAAACTACATCGATGCAACTGTCAGTCTGATAACATTTTGCATACGAAGTCCTATATCTTGGAAACCGTCTCTTTGTATAATAATTTGTTTTGTCTTACTTTTCAGAATTCGAAGATTTTGAAATTGGTGCAATTCATCGAAATCCTCGTCACGTTTTCACTAAATAAAACAGTTGTAGATTTTTAGCACTTAAGTCTTTTTGCCTCGCTAAACAATTAATTAATGTAATTTCTATATAACCATTTAGTCCATTCACCTTTTTTCAGTTCGTCAGAGTCAAATATTCGTTGTATTTATGGTTACAGTTAATTCGCTTAAAAAATTGTTACCGTTTTTGGTTTCGGCATGATATGGAATGAAAAAATGTGATATTTTACCCAAACGAATAAACGAGGCACGGTGATCTCGGGCGGATAATTTCGTCAACGCATACTTCCTTACCACCGTCAGTTATTACCCCTATTCTCTTGTGATTTCTGCACATTATCTGGAACGAGTTGATGTACCTAATGTATAAAGAATACATATACCTGAACGTGAATACAAAGTACCTAATTCATTTTATACAAGTATTTCTTCAGATGTGTTAAATTGACGGCATGACGGCCTGTCGACCTAATTGTTTCAACTTTTAAAGTTCTTGAAATGTTATAAAACCAATTAAAACGTCTCTTAATAAAGTTCTTAAGACTTTTTTGTCATTTAAAAGATATGAGCAAAAATCACTCTCACAGAATCAATGGAACTCGTTTTGAGGGAAACGATTATTGGATATACTGCTCTGGATAATAGATTTTGAACACTGTTAAGTCTTAACCGTCGACAAAGTGACCTACCGACATAAAAAAGCCTGATCAGATTGCATAGAAATGCAGGCTTGAATTGTCCATACTAGGTTCAAGGTTGTCACTTTTGATTCTAGCGGATTAATTATTAAAGGCATATTTAGCATCGATAACCATTGAATATTTTTAAAAAAATAATTTCATTTGAAATTATTATAGTTTAGTCAAGTTAATTTTTTCTTTCTTTTTAAATAAACTTTTCAAAAACCCACTTTGTGAAAACATCCATAAGCTGGATATCCGATAATCGCCCAAGTTGTTGGTCGTCTGGTATCAAGAACTGATCACTGTATGGCCCAACTGTTATTATGTCACCGGTGCCAACTGTTTTGGAAACAAGTCTAAGTGTATACACTGTAAAGCAAAATTGTGTATGAGTAAAATCAGCTAAAACAGGAATGTTAACATGGCAAATCACATTCAACAATTATTGTAATTTAGTATATAACAGTACAATTTTAAAAAAATTCACAATTGTAAGGCACAGTGTTGTGTGCAAAAAACATGGTCATTGTGGTCAAAGTCAAGGTCAAAGATAGTGAGACAGTAAATTCTGGAACAAATAGATAAAAATAACTTTAATAATAATGTCGAACATTAGCATCTAAATTGTATTCAGCAACAAAAATAACAGTGGAAAAAGTGGTTATCAACATTATCCTGATCAGAGAAGAAGAGGTCGTCGTGACTGAAACAGAGGTAATCGTGGAGGAATTTGAGTGTGATTTAGTGGAAGAGACAATAGTTGTAGTTATGCATAGGTTTCTGCCGGGTTTTGAAACATTTACGGATGAAAAAATGATGTTTAGAGATAATCACATATAGTGAAAACAATGTCTATTATATTTAGACTCTAGCTGAAACTCATTTAAAAGGAAATTCAGTTATAAGTGTACTAGGTTATATTTTGTTTGGTAACGACCGCAAAAAGAACATGTGCATACAAATGCTAAAACTGGTTACGGGGGTGTTGATTTTTTAATAAAAGAAGAATTGATTAAGATCAAGGGGTCAAAAGTCAAGGTCACATTTACCTTGTAAGAAAAACGGTTTCCGATCTATAACTTGACAATCCATTAGCTGTTGGCTCTGAAACGTCGTATGTGCATTGGTCTTGGCCAGTAGATGACCCCTATTTATTGAAGGGTCAAAGGTCAATGTCATTTTTGAATTGCAGGTAAAACGGTTTCCGATCAATTACTTGACAAGCCATAGGCCTTTGGCCCTTTAACTTTACAAGTGCATTGGTCTTGGCAAGTAGATAACTCCGATTGATTTAAAAGTCAAAGGGTCAAAGATCAAGATCACATTGACCTTGTCGTTCAAAGCGGTTTTCGATTAATAACTTGACAACCCATGGGCTGTTGGCCCTCAAAGGTAATGTGCCCATATGTTATTTGGTTAAATATGTAATACTTTTGTCATAAAATTGTTGCACACAATCTTTACGGCCACAATAACCTAGTGATAAGTCATGACCAGTAGATAACCTCTATTGTTTTTTTGGTCACTAGGTTAAAAGTCAGTCACAATAACCTGACCACATGACTAATTGGCTGCCTATAGGGGGTATATATGTTTTAAAATCATATCTTGTTCAGAGGAATATCACTTTCTTGCTCCATGTATAAATTATATTGTGCTTTATGACCCGATCATACTCATATACCCTGAAACATTCATGTTCTTCATTAATCATATCCTATAAATTCATTCGTTTACTAAGTCACATCACTTACACAATCATTTTTATGGTCATGTCCTGAACATTTATGTTTTTACTTGTCATATCCTGTAAATTCATGTTCTAAAATGGTGACTTCCCTTACAAACATGTACTTGGTCACGTCCTGTACATCTTTGATATTACTTGTAATATCCTGTAAGTTCATGTTCTTACATGGTCACGTCCCTAAAAAACATGCACTTTGTCACGCACCTTATATTTATGTTCTTACTTCTAATAACCTTTACTTATGATTCATGTTCTGATATGGTCACGTCCATTACAAACATGTTCTTTGTCACGTCCTATACATTTATGTTCTTACTTGTAATATCCTGCACTTTTATGTTCTTACGTGATCACGTCCTTGACAAATATGTACTTGGTCACATCCTACACATTTATGATCTTACTTGAAATATCCTGTATATTCATGTATTTGGTCGTGCCTTGTATATGCATATTCTCCCTTTTAAATCACGTCCTGTGTAATCAAAACTTGATTACATCCAATATAAGTATATATCAATGTTCTTACTTAACTTTATACCAATCCTAACTAGGGCATATTCTTTACAATTATGTATATCCCATGCAGACATGCACAAGATGGTGTTCAAATAACAGTGCAACTGGGTAAATGTTAGAAGTGCTTAACAAACAATGCCAAAATAAATAATCTCAATCCTTCAAAATACTCACAACCATGAGATATACAAAGATTTAGTCTTTTAATCCAATTTTTAGGCCATGCCCCTCGGACAAATCAGATAGCATTGTGTTATTACTTGTATGGCCATGTAACCAGAGAATAAATGTCCATGTTTTGTTTGAAACATATCTTCTTCATCAGTCAAAAGATCAAAAGTGTTACTTAAACCAGTACAAATGTTAATCTTCTCAAGATGAGGTATTGCGGGCTGAAATTAGATCAAAGGTTAAGGTTATATAATGTAGCAAAGAGCTTGTCCGTGGCAAAACTTTAATTATACATTAAATGATTTAAATATAATATGGCACGAATGTTGACGATGTTAGGCGGGTGTTGTTTGCAAATTAAAATCCATGTGCAGGTGAGGCACAAGATCAGATGTTGAGATCATATATCAGATGAAGTATTAAAATATGTATACGGACAATGCATTTGCCTTGAATTCAGGGATTATATTACAACGTACTAATGTTCACAATCATGAGATTAAGAGTTACCAGCATACTCCAAGTCTAAACTTGTATATAGAGTCATTTTCACCTGGGACAATGAATAATCCTGAGCATGCATGTGTGTTTTTTTTTTTGCATCATTTAAATAAAATATTCGGCATTATTAGACGTTGTGTCGCTTACCAGGTTTCTAAAAATCCGGCCAACTCGGGCTCAGGTCTCGAGGTCAAACATCAATGTCACATTTTGAGATTAGAGGAAAACTCTTGCTCTTGCTCAAAATGTCGGTCTTTGTCATGTGCAAAGCACACAAATCAGAACAAAAAGAAATCTAAGGATACCAATGTAAATTGAAATAAAAAAATGAGATGAGATTTTTTTTTGTGAACGGTATATACTTGTTTATGTATAGTTATTAAGATGCAAGCAATTGCAAATACTCACAAATATACATGCATATAAAGATGACAAACGCTTGGGAGATACTCTTGGAGAAACATTTCCTTACACTGCAAGTTGAAAAACTTCTTTCTATTTTGTACATAATCTGGCAGTTTGGCTGAAAACATATCAAATATATGGCTATTTAAATCGTTCAATTCGGTTAAATTTCAGTGAGAAAGCTATAATTGAATCCTTGCTTTAGTATATCTTTCTTTTACTAACGATAGAATGATTAAACATCAAACTGAATACTCAGTTCCTATGATATCACCACACTTGCCACAGCTTTTGTCGAAGCGGCGGATCCAACGAAGCGGATCCACCTCAGCGGCGATAGAGTATTCGTTACAGAAGCGGTTGATAAAAAAAATGGCCGCTTGATGTTGTCGGTAATTTTATGACTGAACTTTATTTTATGTTTTAATGTTATACAGGAAACACCTTGTGAGAGTGGAGCCAATGTTCGTACTCTTCCAACTTATCACACATATACAATGTTATTCATTGCCATTTATGTAAACATTTCTGTACAGTTTCTACTTAGAATATATCACGCCTACTAAACGGTGGCTCTTTCACATTTTGGTGATCTGTTTAAATGAGAGCCATCGACACTTCCGTTGAAGAGCCCTCGATGTAAACAAGACTGAAAAAGGTAAGACATTTTAGTAAAAATATCAATTTAAAAAGATCATGCTTGTTTTTCAAAAATCGAAGAATGTCATGCCATGTAGAACATTTTTCTCATCATGGATGCAGTTTCGATAAGAAATACACTGAAATGACGTTGCTAGAACTTTTACCAAATATAACCTCGTGGGTTTTCTTTTACGAAGAGACACATTTTGAGTTATTTCCCTATCGTTAAGTAGATGCTGGCCCACTTAATCGTGTATATAGCATTGTCCCAACCTCCTCTTTGGACCAACACAAAAAATAAATTACAGAACTTAGTTGAAAACCAAATAATCACATTTTTATTATTGTGTCATCGACAAGGTGCTGGCGCCATCGGCAATGTGAATGAGCCCTCGAATATGTGATGGAGCCAACACTATCATTCAATATGTAATAATATGATGGAGTGTAACCATTATTATACGTAACTGATTAACATATACAATTGCATATGCATCGTACCATTTGGTTGACAAATTGGAATACAAAACGTGATTTGATTATTCGAATTCATTAAAATTGAAGTAAAACCTCTGAATAAAATATAAACAGATTAGGCACACAAAAATAGTGTTTTTTACTTTTAGTCAGTAAAGTTTCAGTTTTTAATTTTGAAATTTATGTAAATTTCAGGTAGAATCTCGACATGAATAAGGGCAGGCAAAAAAGATTTTCATGTGATGTGTGCGGAAAGACCTACGCCAATAAGGCAAAAGTTAAATTTCACATCAAAAACTACCATAAGCAGGCGGCGACCAGAACATTATGTGGTATTTGTAATGGGCGGTTCGCAACACCAGCTTCTCTTAAAAGACACGTTGAACGTGTACATACACGGAAAAGGGAACTTATGTGCACGATTGAAGGATGCAATAGTTCATTCTACACAAAGAAAGACTTTAGGTTTATCTTCTGTTCGTCTGTCTGTCTGTCCGTCCATCCGTCAACAAAACTTTCATTAAAGTAAGTCTTAAGCATTTAGCTGTTGAGGGCATCGTTACTTGAACTTAGCTTTACCCTGTTGTTGTTTTTTGTTGTTGTTTTTTTTCCTTTCATATTTAATGAAATTATGAAAATAATTGTATACATGAATATTTCCTCAATATTAATTTGTTGATCAGTTACATATTACCGGTAACACCATATTATCACATATTGAATGATAGTGTTGGCTCCATCACATATTCGAGGGCTCATTCACATTGCCGATGGCGCCAGCACCTTGTCGATGGCTCGATCACAATAATAAAAATGTGATTATTTGGTTTTCAACTAAGTTCTGTAATTTATTTTTTGTGTTGGTCCAAAGAGGAGGTTGGGACAAAGCTATATACACGATTAAGTGGGCCAGCATCTACTTTACGATAGGGAAATAACTCAAAATGTGTCTCTTCGTAAAAGAAAACCCACGAGGTTATATTTGGTAAAAGTTCTAGCAACGTCATTTCAGGGTATTTCTTATCGAAACTGCATCCAACATGATGAGAAAAATGTTCTACGTGGCATGACATTCTTCGATTTTTGAAAAACAAGCATGATCTTTTTAAATTGATATTTTTACTAAAATGTCTTACCTTTTTCAGTCTTGTTTACATCGAGGGCTCTTCAACGGAAGTGTCGATGGCTCTCATTTAAACAGATCACCAAAATGTGAAGGAGCCACCGTTAAGTAGGCGTGTATATACATATAATAATTATATGTAACATTATAATATATAATTATTATATGTATATATTCTTAGTAGATACTTACTGAAAATGTAAGGACTAAATGGAAAGATTTCTAGGAACCAGGGTTCCATCTGGAGCAATTTTAGTTTGTGCCACAAAATTCGCCAGCAGAAAATTTGCTCCAAAGTTGGAGCCAATAATTCTGCAAGGGAAAGATGCCTATCTTTGTTAAAGGTCTGTGGACAAGAAAAGGCATGTTTGTCTGTTTTAAATTTCGATACATAGATTACAATAAACACAATAAAACGGTGTTTTAATATAGACGGTACTTACCGCCGCGATTTTTAACTGACGACGTAGGAATATCCCTTCCTAATTTGAGCCACGTAACGACAAAACCAACATAATGGGTTTGCGACCAGCATGGATCCAGACCAGCCTGCGCATCTGACCAGGATCCATGCTGTTCGCTATCAGTTTCTCTACTTGCTATAGGGTTTGTAAGCGAACAGAATGGATACTGGTCAGATTGTGCGGATGCGCAGGCTGGTCTGAATCCATGCTGGTCGCAAACCCATTATGTTGGTTTAGTCGTGACACGGCTCAATTTTTGTTAACCTTCATGTCAGTCGTGTGTAAAAACGGTGTAACATTATATGTTATTATTATATGTATATATTTTTAGTAGAAACTTAATTAACATGTAAGGACTAAATAGAAGGTAATCTAGGAACAATGGTTTTAGTTTGTGCCACCAAATTCGCCATCAGAAAAAGATGGAGCCAATGGCTCCAAAGTTGGAGTCAATAATTCTGATAGGGAGACATGCCTTTCTAGCAGTTATATATCATTGTGATTACAAACACATATAATATTTATTTTTTATTACAGTAGTTTATTATGTAAAATAGACATATTAATATGTGGATTTCAAATTCCATTTAAATAAATACACATGACAATATTATAAATGTAATCAAAAACATAATTTTAAGTCAGCAATGAGGTTGGGCGGTCCTGTTTTGCCTATAGCAGTTCTTATCTCTTAAGCAGTAAAGATATGGTTATAAATAAAAAAAAACAATCAATAATCACACATAACATATAAATTATTACTGATAAGACTGATACCTGACACATGTTTTCCGTATGCACGATGCTAAGGGAAGATCATTTTTAGCCAAAATATTGGTCCAGACCGGACCGTCCAAGACGGTTTTGTACGTTGGCGCAAGAAAAATTCGCCAATTCAAGATTTTATGCGAAATTTGTATGAAAAATCAGACTGCAATTTATTGAAAAACTATGATTTATATATATATATATATATATATATATATATATATATATATATATATATATATATATATATATATATATATATATATATATATATATATATATACAAAAAATTTTAACAAGTCTGGAAAAAAGTCACATATAAATAAACAAAAAACACAGTCCATGAGTTAACTTATTTAATTATTTGCCAACCGGTTTTTCTCTTATGATCATCAGGGCAAATGTGACGTTCGTCGCATAGTAACGACGACGTTTTTGTGTACACATGTGTACGCATAATCTAAAAATAGTAACGTCATTATATAGTATTTTAGTTTTGATTAAAAACATCAATAAAATAGCGTTCTCTAGATAACCTAGCTGAAACGTTTTTACTGTGAAATTTATAAAATGGGAAAATACAAAATTTCGGGTCTTTTTTAGAGCATTTATCTAAATGCTCACTTAAAAGGTAATTGTCTGGTTGATGGGTCTCTTATCTGCTGAGCATGAACAGTTTTTCTGTTTCTGAGTTTGTCACCTGTTTGGCCTATGTAAAATTCTTTGCAGCCGTTGCAAACTAAAACATATAAAACATTTTCAACAGTACAGTCCATATTTTCTTTTATATGAAATATTTTATCCTGAAGTTTTAAAGAATATCCTTCTATTAAATAATCACAGCTATGTTCGTTGCATTTTTTAACACAGGGCATTATATTGTTTTCTTTAAATTCTGAACTTATTAAAATGCTTTTTAAATTTGGTAATTGTATATATATAAACGGTTTTCCGAAAATCGTACCGCGGTACGAGATTTATTTTTATCGGTAAACCGCGTTACACCCTTATTCTGAAGCATCGATAACTCGTCGTGAATGAACATTTTAAAACATTTCGAACGGGTATTTAATTCAATCAATAATGTTTTATAAAATCAAAAATATTAAATAAATATAAATACAAACATTTTCTAATATCCTCCCTCCGAAATCTAAGATAACTGCATATAAAGCCCTGTGGTCAAATACTAGTAATAATTGACAGTTGAACTTGCAATGTCCGGTTAAAATTGTATTTAATATAGATATAAACTTCATTCTACTCGTATTTGAGTGGTCATCCACTTCTGGCAAAATCGCAATCGCAACTATCGGCCCTTTACGTCAGTCTTCGGATAAGGACCTCGAACACAATAGTATGAATACACAGAACGGATGCGGTAATTCGGTCTAACCTACGCTAAGAAACTATAAACATGCAAACAAATAGTTATTTAATGCTGCGAGTTGTTGACAAGTTTATTTCCAATAAATTTAGTAAAAGTCCACCTAAAATAAGTGAATTCATAGGTACAAAAGCAAACAATACATTATTTATATATTTATTATTATGGTTGTAGAAACCGAAAGTATAAAAAATCAACCTGTTGACATTTAGTCGGACTTGTTTAAAATTGAACATCAGTTGGCATACTTAAATTACAAATTGTTGTCTGACATATTTTCAAGCATAAGAGTACAGGGACAGACATTAGATGTCAAATATATACATTCGTTTGACATTATCTCTGTTTCTGTCTACATCTGAAACCACGTGGTAGAACTACTTTTAATCCGTATTGTTTCCGAGGTTATTATAGATAATAGCCGAGGCTGTTCCGAATGGCAAAATCGCCGAAAACGGCCTTGCCTTTCTAGCATAGTTGTGTACAGGACTGTTAGCGAGTGTATTCATTTTTGTTTTTTGTTTTTTTTGTTTTGTTTTTGAATGCGTGGGGGGGGGGGGGGGGTGGAGTACAACGCATTAAAATAGTCTAGGCCATATGACGACTTTTTAGCTTGAAGGGTGGAGAAAGAATTCAGGTGCACCTTTGCAAAATTGTTCCAAGCACAAATAGGCATCTGAGTACAATCACCGACGTTTCGTGAGCTTTTTTTTATAGAATCGAATGTCATGATCGAAACACTCTTATTTCTGAAAATTACATCAAATTCTCAAATTCAACTGTACTTTGGTCATTATTTATGTTATTAAACATTTAAATATTTTATAAGAAACTTGTTTAAAATTTAATGATTTTTCGGGGGAAATGATATGGTTTAGTTGTACCTCAAATAAGATCAAAGTGCTGAAGGCACTGAAAAAGACTGACAGGAATGCTAAGCTAAACAAGGGACTTTAGGTAACACACTTTCACTCCAGTTTCACAAGTGAATGACTTCTTTCTGTCAGTATATTTACGCCTTGATATACCGTATACTTATGCTTCATTGAGATTTCTGCTTTTGAAAATAATCTAAAGAGTACAATAAACTTACTTTTAAGAGTAAATAACTTAATAAGAAGCATAGTGACCCCCGATATTTCTTTCATAAATTTGCTTTTTATGTATTATATAAAACTTGTAATACTGATATTAACAGACATAACTATGTATAGAATGGCTATTTTATGTATTTTGATACATTAAATATGTTTTAACAATGAAATATTGTATATATTCATCATATTAAAATGAGACTGTTATAAAGAATAAGATAAATATATTCTGTATTATAACCGAGGTGATACGATTGGCCATTTTACATGTATAATGTATAAAAGTTACAAATAAAGAATATATCGAGATATTGTTTGTACATTGTATTTGTATACATTTGTGTCATTCATCCTAAATTACTAAAAATAATTCAGATAACCTGCGTTAGCAACGTATTTGATGGTTATTTAATCAATGTAAAGAAGAAAATAGATTGTGTATAATGTTATGTTGTATGAAGTTATTCAATATTGGACACGTAATCGTTTATGTATCCAATACTGTAGTTATATGATAAAGAAGCGTTCCGTTTTGTTATAATGGTACGGTAAGACACAAATAGAGAATTTTTTTATAGTTACATGTATTTTTGTGCACATAATGACTAATAAGTCTATCAGCCTCTGCTACCAGAATATTCTGATGTTTACACACTACTTGTACAAGATAGATCATCTACCCACCCCACCACTAACAAAATCTGAATAATTATTATTGATTCCGTGCGAATATATATAGTGAGAAAATATTGTACCTTTTTGCAAATTATAGGGATAAAATCTTAAAATGAAACATAGACTCTGACATCATATTTATTCTACAGACAATTATCAAGTATATAAATATATAAAATAAAGATAGACCTAACATTTAAATAAATTATAAATAAATATTATATTCGGAACGTTACATGCTTCACAGAAATCTTATATTAACCATTGAGATTTCAACGTTAAAAACCACAGCATAACCAAGGTCTTTGAAGAATTTGGCTCCTCCTAGATTTCGTTCCCTGCTAAATGATCTAAAACCGTAATCGTAAAGTTTTCTGAATACCCTTAACTGTCTTATCTTTTCGTATCTCATTTCCTTGTCAAAATGAAATTCGACGAGAAGTTGGCGGACATTTGCAAGCGTTCCTGACGTCATCATTTCTTCAAAGGCAGACCACTCTGATCCTTCTACGTCAACTTTTAATAAATCAAGCGTCCTCTGTAAGATATGATGTACAAGATGGTTATTCAAAGTCTTCAAAAAAGTTGTCGTAAAATTCAAATTCAGAATAACCACCGGAGCATTTACGGGACAATCTTTGTTTACATTTTGATACTATATAATGACAAAGTATTACACAATTAAAGCTACTTTCTTCCGGCAATACTCATGCTCTTAAACCATTACTCTAACATTATAAAATTCATGTTTGCTCTTTCTAAAAAAAAGTATTTACTCGTTTCTTAATGTTCGTGAAGTTAGCCAGACAGCCGGAGCAGCCGGAACAGCCGGAACAAAACTTTGTCTCGTCTGGCTGTTCCGGCTACTCCGGCTAGCCGGAATCCGTTTCCGGCTGAATCGGCTAGCCAGAGAATAGACAGTAAAACCTGTGCAATAGACAATTGGTAAATTTCATAATGTAGTTTCAAATTATTTATCACCTCGATCTCTGGCTATTCCGGCTGGCCAGAATAACCAAAATAAAGGCAATTAAAGATGAAAAAATAATCCATGAACAATTTTTTGAATATTTGTGTCGTGCAAAGTATGACCACGGGCCCGCTGGCAAAGGTTCGCCGTCGGGAATGCTGTAGCATTTTGCCGACGTTGAGCCGAAAATCGAACTATACATGGTCATTTCAACTCATATCTGGCCATTTCCGGCTAACCCCTGTCAGGCTCAGCCTCAATTGCACAGAACCCCATATGGTGGGGTGGTTAGGGAGTATAACCGTGTCCGCTGACAAAGGTGTGTCCGTCGGGAATACTTTGGTATTTTGCCGACGTTGAGCCGAAAATCGTACTTTACATGGTAATTTCAACTCATATATGGCCGTTTCCGCCTGACCCCTTTGAGGCCCGGCCTCAATTGCACAGAACGCCATAGGGAGTTTAACCGTGTGTCCGCTGGCAAAGGTGTGTCGGTCGGGACTACTTGGTATTTTGCCGACGTTGAGCCGAAAATCGTACTATACATGGTCATTTCAACTCATATCTGGCCATTTCCGGCTGACCCCTGTGAGGCCCGGTCTCAATTGCACAGAACCACAGATGGTGGGAAGGTTAGAGAATTTAACCGTGTGACCGCTGGCAAAGGTGTGTCCGTCGGAAATGCTGTAGCATTTTGCCGACATTGAGCCGAAGATCGTGCTATAAATGGTCATTTCAACTCATATCTCGCCTATTTCGGCTGACCCCTGTGAGGTCCAGCCTCAGTTTCGCAGAATCTCATATATTTGGATGGTTAGGGGGACCGTGTGTTCGCTGGTTTATTTGTGTCTGCCAAAAATACTCTGGTATTTTGCTACGTTTAGCCAAATATCAAAATATAAATGATCATTTTAGCTCATATTTTAACATTTTCCTTAAATGTCCCCTGTGATACCCAGAACAAATTCCACAGAATGCGGGGTTTTTATAGGGCTTACTGTGTGTTCGCGGGTATAGGTGTGTCCGTCAGGATGACTCTGGTATTTTGCCGACTTTGAGTCAAAAATCGTACAATACATGGTCATTTCAGCTCATATCTTGCCATTTCCGGCTGACCCCATTTCCTTATGATCCCAAGGTTCAGTTCAACAGAAACCCATAAACTTTTATTCTTAGGTACGAAAGACCAGTGGGGACATTTCAACTACATGAATTTCCGATTATATCTTCGTGAATTCACGAATTCAACTTTGTGAGTTAACGTTTTCAACATACGGAAATCACGGAAAATACGATTTAAACTTCAGGAATTCACAACTTCAACTTCGTGAATTCACGATTTCAACTGCACGAGTTCATGATTTTAAATGCATGCTATCCTTAAAATAACAAAGAGTTATTTCTGATGATAGTTTTTTAATGTTTTTCTGCGGATGTAGAGTGTAGGTAAAGTGAATTAACGGTTTCAACTTTAGATGAATCCTACATTTCTTTTTAGATAGTGGTATGTTTTAAGTCATTTACATGAAAGAAGTATGTGGCCAAATAACTATCAGCACAGTCAATGCCCCAATTATTTTTATACAATTATATAGCATGCTCAACTTACTTATTGTGGTAAATCATATTTTCTGTTATTCACTATCAAGACATCCAACTGAAACTGTATATGGTAAATGTCTGTAAATTCAAAGGCTTGTTATTTATTAGATTCTGGAGAGGGCGGGGTGTTGACATTTAACAGTCAGTATATGTTTAGGTAAAGAATATCAGTGATAATGAGTCTTGCTGTAAGATGAAGTTACAAACTTTTAAAATGAAATCAAATACATGCACGATGTTATTCTGTATATTTTCAGCTGATCTTGTTAACCTTCTCTGTTAAGCTTTTTTTCCTATAATTAATTGCTAATTTTCATTTTTTAATATGATCAATAAAAATCATTACAGGCATATATTAAACGTGTACTTTGTTATTTGTGTAATTTTTCAATAACTATTTTTCAGTTATTTGTTACAATTTCGTCGAAGTGAAGAGCACCATGAAAAAACTAAAAAGGAAAAATCAAGAATACAAAATCGATTTTTTTCAGAATTAAGAAGAATTCAAACGATGTTATAAAGAGGACAGAAAGGGGGTGGGGTGGAGATAAACTAAGGTAAAAACCCTTAATTAAGACAAACATCGTGACTGAACCAAAGTGGTCGTAATTCAGGGTTGGTCTTAATTGTGGATATTCTAAGCATTGCTTGAATACTTTAGGAACATGACTTTATAACCTACAAATACAATATTAAAGTATGTTATAATATTTAATCTGATAAGAGCTAAACAAATTTCTGAAGAAAAGCTAATACTTTATACCACCATCGGGACTGGACCAAAGTGGTCTTAATTGCGGGGTGGTCTTAATTGTGAATATTCTTATCATTTCTTACATACTAGACAATGGTCTATTTTAGTCATTTGTTTGAACAAAACATATGTATCTTAACCTGCAAATAAATTAAAAAGTTTATAATGTTACATCTGATGAGAAGAAAACATATTTCTGAAGAAACTAAATATCAAATTCTATTTAGCCTGATTTCAATAATAATTATTATATGATGTACAAAATTCATTCATCAAATAAAAAAATAAATTCTTCGAAAAATCGATATGCTTCAAGCAACATTAAACCACTTTTAAATCTACTTTCTCATCTTATTTCATAGAAGAAGAAGAAGAAGAAGAATGATTTTATTTTCAACTTGTACACAACATATGGTACATCGTTGTACAATATACATTTACAAAATACATGGCATATGGTCACTATGATTGACAATGTTAACATTCTGTATTAGCAATCAATAATGTTTAAGTAAAGTTTATATCTATTAGAGACTAAATAAGTATGTGTATGTTCTTAAGACATTACCTTAGAAAATATGTACTTAAGTATTCATCTTAGAAAAAGAAAAGTCAAATTTGAAAATTAACTTAAGTAAAGTGAACAAATACTTTCTATCAATTGAACAATCATACAAGTTAGAATAAAATTAACACCTGTTCTAGAAGTTTTTCTTTTAAACTGATTACATCAAATATTATTTTTGGCAGTAAAGAAAAACAATTTATAAAAAGTACTATTGGAGAACGAACGGAATATCATATAGTCCTTGATAATATGGACATGTCCTCAGCATCTGTTTTTCAATCAAAAGTTATACATGATTAAGTAAAGTAAACATTGTGCATGTGTATGCCATAAAAATATTACTTTTGGTGTTTATTGAGAAAAAGACAACAATCTATAGGAAATTACTATTGTAGCATCGACCACAGATATATTGTCGGATCAGGCCGTGACAAAAAAAAAAAAAAAAAAAAAAAAAAAAAAAACACAACGATTTATAGTTGATATTGCTTATCACTTTAGAAACGTATATATTCAAACTTTAAAATAAAACTGCATTATTACTGTATTGTATAAAGCAGCTCTGTGCGAATACGACTCGCTTGGTAAATATATTTCGCCAGGTTTCTGGTGATAACTTTATTTTTAGCAGATACTAATAGTATGAATTTGTGCATATTTTGGCGCCTGTAAAAATATTGTTTAATGTATTTATGACGCAAGGTTTCATAGGCTTTGCAAATTATAGTGAAGTGGTATTCATCCTCAATTTCTTGAGAATCACAAAGCTGACAAACTCGCTCGGACCGTTCTATGCGATTTCGACCGTGCCTACCAGTTTCAATGCGCGGCCTATGTGCCGATATGCGTATTCTTGTCAAAGACTGACGTAAATACTTAGAGTTTATTACATTAAGATAGTCACTCGTGACGAACTCATCTTTTAGGTATACATATAAAGTGTTCAGAACATTATTTGCTTGCAAATCAGCTCGCCAGCTCTGTACGTAACAGTCAAATAGCCGTTGTCTAAATAAAGGTAAAAAGAGTTTGGCATCTACGTTATCTTGATTTTCCCAAACGTCAGAAAACCCATACTGATCGA
Organism: Ruditapes philippinarum; assembly: GCF_026571515.1. Classification (NCBI taxonomy): domain Eukaryota; kingdom Metazoa; phylum Mollusca; class Bivalvia; order Venerida; family Veneridae; genus Ruditapes; species Ruditapes philippinarum. Next base: position 241,880 of record NW_026860036.1, read on the forward strand.
GTAATATCTTAACTCTACCGGCCCAACTTACTGTATTACTATTTAGGCATCTTTTCAACGATTCGTCATATACACGTTTAATTATAATGTTATCTGTCGTTAGAATTTGTAACCAATACTTAATAATCTGATAATATCTTGTAATATGCAGCGGATACCGCGCTAGTTCCCCATATACGGCTGCATTACTAGTACTTTGTTTGACTCCCAAGATTGACTTGCAAAACCTCAAGTGCACGCGTTCTATTTCCTTTGTTTTCGAGAAACCCCAAATCGGACAGGCATAGTTTAAGATCGCACCGACAAATGCATCAAAAAATTTCATAGTTAACGATGGGTTTAATTCATATTTATTGATATTGTTTAAAAGTATGTTTGAAGCTTTAATCGCCTTTCCAATAACGTACTGATTATGCAAAGCGAATGAACCGGTATAATTAAACACGACCCCCAAGTAATTAAAATCATTTACTACTTCAAGAGGTTGGTTGTTATAATACCAGCGCTCTTCTTGCTTAACAGGACCCCTTTTACGGAACACTACGACTTTGGCTTTTATTTGTTTGGGTCGTCAGACCAAACAAATAATGGTAGCGAAATTTCAGAGCCTTATGCTGTTAATTGCAAATGCCTTAAGTAGTCCACTTTTTTGCAGCAGTTACTTCCCTTTATATGTACACTAACGCCGAAAAATTCAAGGGAGATCAATGCGTAAAGATTGTCAAATGACAGGCGCATTAATTTTCAAGCAAAGTAGTTCCCGAATGGTCGAAAATTTCTAATATTGTTTCATTCTTTATAGATATACATGCTTACAGTAAGCTCCATGATTATTTACATCTGTGTTTAGCGTCGAAATAATAAGTTACAAACCCTAATTTAGAATAATATGGTTGACTTCACACATACATGTACAACTTCACCGTGGCCGAGCGTTTGCACGCTCGCTTATGAATTGAGAGGTATCAAGTTCAAATCCCAGTTGAGGCAACTATTTTTTTTTTAAGTCAAATAATCATTAAATTGACTATCAGTCTTGCAATTAGTCTTATAGCCAATTTACTACAGTTAAAACACTGGAAAGCATTGGTGGCACTATACAAATCAAATTGGTTTATAATCTCACAACCTTCACCTTTCTGACATTCTGAGACCCAAACAAATTCAGCGCCTTCTGTGCTTTGATTTCTATATTAACTTGAAGTCCCCAGTAATTGCAATAATCATATAATTTGTTTAAACTAGTCTGTAAGTCCTGAACAGAATTACCAATTAAAACCATATCGTCTGCAAACATTAGTAATATTACACAAATATCAGACATTGTTAAACCAGACTTGTTCGAATCTTGCAAAAATAGTTCTAAATCCTCTAGAAATAACGCGAACAAGGCAGGAGAATTATTAAGACCTTGTCTTAGACCGATTGATATTTCGAAGAAGTCTGAGTACTTATTACAATTTTTAACGCATGATTTTACTACAGCATACATTGCCCTAAACGTTTGTAGAATTTTGCCATCGATGCCCATATTGAAAAGTTTGAACCACAGTGCATTGCGGTAGGCGGAGTCGAAGGCTTTCTGCAGATCAATGAATGCGCAGTGCAGTCTCAACTTTTGTGATAAAACGTGTTCTATTAAGTTATGTAATACAAAGGCCGCATCAACCGTACTCCTACCCTTTCTAAAACCAAACTGAGCGTCTGAAATAAAATTTTTTTTTTTCGAACCATTTTTCAATTCTACCTGTCAGTATACTTGTATATAATTTTCCCAAATTGCTTAATAAAGTGATCCCACGATAATTATTTGGCAAATTTTTATCCCCCTTTTTAAAGATAGGCACTATAAATCCTTGAGACCAGGATTCTGGGAATTGTCCAGAATTGAACACTTTGTTGAATAAATCAGTAATATGGCTACCAAGTATATCAATTGTTTCTATTAAAATTCGTTAATTAAGTGATCACTAGGACACGATGATTTGTTGCGCTTAAGACTTTTTACTGCTGTAATAACCTCTTGTAACGATATAGGGCCATTAAGTTCACTGAATGTTGAATCATTCACATTAAAATCAGAAGTTTCGTTGAAAGTTTCAACATTATCAATGGAAGTTGTCCTAATATCACTAAATAATTCAGAGAAATATGTCTTAAACTCATCCGGCGATATATTACCATTTGAATTATTATATTTTGCCTTAAAATGTTTCCAGAAGTCACGAGACTTTTTATTTTTTAGATCGGTCAATTCCCTTGATTTCTTTATTTTATGTGCACGTTTCTTTTTGCGTGAAATATATTTGAAACGCTTCCTTGCGTCGCACAACTGCGCTCTATTATAATCAGACTTGCAGTTATTAAATAAAATTAGCGTATTTTTATATTCAGTTTTAAGCATTAAACATTCATCATCGAACCATGGAGAACTATTATCACGCGGCTTGTTCCTAATATTTGAATTACCCTTATATTCTTTTTTAAATAATGAATCCGCCGCGTCAAAAATAGCTCGCGAGAACTGCGTTACTGCTGAATCTACGTCAAGAGTGTCATCAAAAACAGTATTATTGAAAATATTTAAATTTCCAATAATATTGCTTCTAAATGATGCCTTTTTATCAGCTTCCCATTTATAGTAAATATGTGATTCGGAAGAATGTACATCTGTATCTGTACGACATAGCTCAATTCCAGTTATATTAAACGACAACGCTGCGTGGTCGCTAAATGTGTTGAAAGGAAATATTTCAAAAGAATTAAGTGCGTGAAACTCTTTCAACAAAAGATAGTCGATTGTACTGCTTGAATTACGGTTAAAAAATGTAAAGGAGTCCGTGTTTATATAACGCCCGTTGAGTTTAACATCAGTAGTGGGTTTAAAAAAGATTAAAATAAGGGTTTTGGGACTGAATCTGGTGGTTTTTAAAGTGGATAAGCAGGGTGGTCTTTATTATAAATCATGTAACCATTGACATAAAGAACAGAAAATACCGTTCTTTTATTAAATGGTCTAATAGCGGAATGGTCTTAATTCCGGGATGGTCTTAAGAACAGAGAGTCTACTGTATGAAGTAGACTTTGCTTCGGATAGCACGGCAGTTTGAACAGGGACAATATAAATATGAAAATATTCTAGAGAGTTGCCTGGTTTCATCAAACATTGTTCTATTTGATTCATCGTTAATGTATGGGCATGATGAATGCTCTATTCAACCATGAACAACCGCGTAATGCTCAGCTTTGATGTATCTAATTGACAGAGTCGTCTCCCTTTAAATATTATCACCATTTGTAATTCAGTTTTAATTTAGTTTTAGAGTATTAGTTTCGAACTGGCCAGGGTCAAATTTACAAATAAAAATCACATTTGACATTATATCAGAAAGTTAAGCTTCTAAATATCGAAATGTGATATATTTCAAGTTTCGGTGCTTAGAATCGCGTTTCAAATGATTGGAAAAAAAACGCGGTAAAACTCATCATAATAATATTATTTCCAATATGTCGTTACCTCCTGTTTAAGGAAATTTCTATTTAATCAAGGTCAAATTTTCACAATTAAACAAAAATGATAAAAGGAAGAAACATAACAGTAATGAAAAAATATTAGTATATAAAGAGGCAGGATACCCGAGTATTCCCGACGGACACACCTATACCCGCGGACACCCGGTCAGACCCCCTAACCATCCCACCATATGCGGTTCTGCGGAATTGAGTCTGGTCCCCACAGGGGCCAGCCGGAATTGGCCAGATATGACCTGTATAGTACGATTTTCGGCTCACCGTCGGCAAAATACCAGAGTATTCCCGACGGACACACCTATACCCGCGGACACCCGGTCAGACCCCCTAACCATCCCACCATATGCGGTTCTGCGGAATTGAGTCTGGTCCCCACAGGGGCCAGCCGGAATTGGCCAGATATGACCTGTATAGTACGATTTTCGGCTCACCGTCGGCAAAATACCAGAGTATTCCCGACGGACACACCTATACCCGCGGACACCCGGTCAGACCCCCTAACCATCCCACCATATGCGGTTCTGCGGAATTGAGTCTGGTCCCCACAGGGGCCAGCCGGAATTGGCCAGATATGACCTGTATAGTACGATTTTCGGCTCACCGTCGGCAAAATACCAGAGTATTCCCGACGGACACACCTATACCCGCGGACACCCGGTCAGACCCCCTAACCATCCCACCATATGCGGTTCTGCGGAATTGAGTCTGGTCCCCACAGGGGCCAGCCGGAATTGGCCAGATATGACCTGTATAGTACGATTTTCGGCTCACCGTCGGCAAAATACCAGAGTATTCCCGACGGACACACCTATACCCGCGGACACCCGGTCAGACCCCCTAACCATCCCACCATATGCGGTTCTGCGGAATTGAGTCTGGTCCCCACAGGGGCCAGCCGGAATTGGCCAGATATGACCTGTATAGTACGATTTTCGGCTCACCGTCGGCAAAATACCAGAGTATTCCCGACGGACACACCTATACCCGCGGACACCCGGTCAGACCCCCTAACCATCCCACCATATGCGGTTCTGCGGAATTGAGTCTGGTCCCCACAGGGGCCAGCCGGAATTGGCCAGATATGACCTGTATAGTACGATTTTCGGCTCACCGTCGGCAAAATACCAGAGTATTCCCGACGGACACACCTATACCCGCGGACACCCGGTCAGACCCCCTAACCATCCCACCATATGCGGTTCTGCGGAATTGAGTCTGGTCCCCACAGGGGCCAGCCGGAATTGGCCAGATATGACCTGTATAGTACGATTTTCGGCTCACCGTCGGCAAAATACCAGAGTATTCCCGACGGACACACCTATACCCGCGGACACCCGGTCAGACCCCCTAACCATCCCACCATATGCGGTTCTGCGGAATTGAGTCTGGTCCCCACAGGGGCCAGCCGGAATTGGCCAGATATGACCTGTATAGTACGATTTTCGGCTCACCGTCGGCAAAATACCAGAGTATTCCCGACGGACACACCTATACCCGCGGACACCCGGTCAGACCCCCTAACCATCCCACCATATGCGGTTCTGCGGAATTGAGTCTGGTCCCCACAGGGGCCAGCCGGAATTGGCCAGATATGACCTGTATAGTACGATTTTCGGCTCACCGTCGGCAAAATACCAGAGTATTCCCGACGGACACACCTATACCCGCGGACACCCGGTCAGACCCCCTAACCATCCCACCATATGCGGTTCTGCGGAATTGAGTCTGGTCCCCACAGGGGCCAGCCGGAATTGGCCAGATATGACCTGTATAGTACGATTTTCGGCTCACCGTCGGCAAAATACCAGAGTATTCCCGACGGACACACCTATACCCGCGGACACCCGGTCAGACCCCCTAACCATCCCACCATATGCGGTTCTGCGGAATTGAGTCTGGTCCCCACAGGGGCCAGCCGGAATTGGCCAGATATGACCTGTATAGTACGATTTTCGGCTCACCGTCGGCAAAATACCAGAGTATTCCCGACGGACACACCTATACCCGCGGACACCCGGTCAGACCCCCTAACCATCCCACCATATGCGGTTCTGCGGAATTGAGTCTGGTCCCCACAGGGGCCAGCCGGAATTGGCCAGATATGACCTGTATAGTACGATTTTCGGCTCACCGTCGGCAAAATACCAGAGTATTCCCGACGGACACACCTATACCCGCGGACACCCGGTCAGACCCCCTAACCATCCCACCATATGCGGTTCTGCGGAATTGAGTCTGGTCCCCACAGGGGCCAGCCGGAATTGGCCAGATATGACCTGTATAGTACGATTTTCGGCTCACCGTCGGCAAAATACCAGAGTATTCCCGACGGACACACCTATACCCGCGGACACCCGGTCAGACCCCCTAACCATCCCACCATATGCGGTTCTGCGGAATTGAGTCTGGTCCCCACAGGGGCCAGCCGGAATTGGCCAGATATGACCTGTATAGTACGATTTTCGGCTCACCGTCGGCAAAATACCAGAGTATTCCCGACGGACACACCTATACCCGCGGACACCCGGTCAGACCCCCTAACCATCCCACCATATGCGGTTCTGCGGAATTGAGTCTGGTCCCCACAGGGGCCAGCCGGAATTGGCCAGATATGACCTGTATAGTACGATTTTCGGCTCACCGTCGGCAAAATACCAAGGTATTCCCGACGGACACACCTATACCCGCGGACACCCGGTCAGACCCCCTAACCATCCCACCATATGCGGTTCTGCGGAATTGAGTCTGGTCCCCACAGGGGCCAGCCGGAATTGGCCAGATATGACCTGTATAGTACGATTTTCGGCTCACCGTCGGCAAAATACCAGAGTATTCCCGACGGACACACCTATACCCGCGGACACCCGGTCAGACCCCCTAACCATCCCACCATATGCGGTTCTGCGGAATTGAGTCTGGTCCCCACAGGGGCCAGCCGGAATTGGCCAGATATGACCTGTATAGTACGATTTTCGGCTCACCGTCGGCAAAATACCAGAGTATTCCCGACGGACACACCTATACCCGCGGACACCCGGTCAGACCCCCTAACCATCCCACCATATGCGGTTCTGCGGAATTGAGTCTGGTCCCCACAGGGGCCAGCCGGAATTGGCCAGATATGACCTGTATAGTACGATTTTCGGCTCACCGTCGGCAAAATACCAGAGTATTCCCGACGGACACACCTATACCCGCGGACACCCGGTCAGACCCCCTAACCATCCCACCATATGCGGTTCTGCGGAATTGAGTCTGGTCCCCACAGGGGCCAGCCGGAATTGGCCAGATATGACCTGTATAGTACGATTTTCGGCTCACCGTCGGCAAAATACCAGAGTATTCCCGACGGACACACCTATACCCGCGGACACCCGGTCAGACCCCCTAACCATCCCACCATATGCGGTTCTGCGGAATTGAGTCTGGTCCCCACAGGGGCCAGCCGGAATTGGCCAGATATGACCTGTATAGTACGATTTTCGGCTCACCGTCGGCAAAATACCAGAGTATTCCCGACGGACACACCTATACCCGCGGACACCCGGTCAGACCCCCTAACCATCCCACCATATGCGGTTCTGCGGAATTGAGTCTGGTCCCCACAGGGGCCAGCCGGAATTGGCCAGATATGACCTGTATAGTACGATTTTCGGCTCACCGTCGGCAAAATACCAGAGTATTCCCGACGGACACACCTATACCCGCGGACACCCGGTCAGACCCCCTAACCATCCCACCATATGCGGTTCTGCGGAATTGAGTCTGGTCCCCACAGGGGCCAGCCGGAATTGGCCAGATATGACCTGTATAGTACGATTTTCGGCTCACCGTCGGCAAAATACCAGAGTATTCCCGACGGACACACCTATACCCGCGGACACCCGGTCAGACCCCCTAACCATCCCACCATATGCGGTTCTGCGGAATTGAGTCTGGTCCCCCAGGGGCCAGCCGGAATTGGCCAGATATGACCTGTATAGTACGATTTTCGGCTCACCGTCGGCAAAATACCAGAGTATTCCCGACGGACACACCTATACCCGCGGACACCCGGTCAGACCCCCTAACCATCCCACCATATGCGGTTCTGCGGAATTGAGTCTGGTCCCCACAGGGGCCAGCCGGAATTGGCCAGATATGACCTGTATAGTACGATTTTCGGCTCACCGTCGGCAAAATACCAGAGTATTCCCGACGGACACACCTATACCCGCGGACACCCGGTCAGACCCCCTAACCATCCCACCATATGCGGTTCTGCGGAATTGAGTCTGGTCCCCACAGGGGCCAGCCGGAATTGGCCAGATATGACCTGTATAGTACGATTTTCGGCTCACCGTCGGCAAAATACCAGAGTATTCCCGACGGACACACCTATACCCGCGGACACCCGGTCAGACCCCCTAACCATCCCACCATATGCGGTTCTGCGGAATTGAGTCTGGTCCCCACAGGGGCCAGCCGGAATTGGCCAGATATGACCTGTATAGTACGATTTTCGGCTCACCGTCGGCAAAATACCAGAGTATTCCCGACGGACACACCTATACCCGCGGACACCCGGTCAGACCCCCTAACCATCCCACCATATGCGGTTCTGCGGAATTGAGTCTGGTCCCCACAGGGGCCAGCCGGAATTGGCCAGATATGACCTGTATAGTACGATTTTCGGCTCACCGTCGGCAAAATACCAGAGTATTCCCGACGGACACACCTATACCCGCGGACACCCGGTCAGACCCCCTAACCATCCCACCATATGCGGTTCTGCGGAATTGAGTCTGGTCCCCACAGGGGCCAGCCGGAATTGGCCAGATATGACCTGTATAGTACGATTTTCGGCTCACCGTCGGCAAAATACCAGAGTATTCCCGACGGACACACCTATACCCGCGGACACCCGGTCAGACCCCCTAACCATCCCACCATATGCGGTTCTGCGGAATTGAGTCTGGTCCCCACAGGGGCCAGCCGGAATTGGCCAGATATGACCTGTATAGTACGATTTTCGGCTCACCGTCGGCAAAATACCAGAGTATTCCCGACGGACACACCTATACCCGCGGACACCCGGTCAGACCCCCTAACCATCCCACCATATGCGGTTCTGCGGAATTGAGTCTGGTCCCCACAGGGGCCAGCCGGAATTGGCCAGATATGACCTGTATAGTACGATTTTCGGCTCACCGTCGGCAAAATACCAGAGTATTCCCGACGGACACACCTATACCCGCGGACACCCGGTCAGACCCCCTAACCATCCCACCATATGCGGTTCTGCGGAATTGAGTCTGGTCCCCACAGGGGCCAGCCGGAATTGGCCAGATATGACCTGTATAGTACGATTTTCGGCTCACCGTCGGCAAAATACCAGAGTATTCCCGACGGACACACCTATACCCGCGGACACCCGGTCAGACCCCCTAACCATCCCACCATATGCGGTTCTGCGGAATTGAGTCTGGTCCCCACAGGGGCCAGCCGGAATTGGCCAGATATGACCTGTATAGTACGATTTTCGGCTCACCGTCGGCAAAATACCAGAGTATTCCCGACGGACACACCTATACCCGCGGACACCCGGTCAGACCCCCTAACCATCCCACCATATGCGGTTCTGCGGAATTGAGTCTGGTCCCCACAGGGGCCAGCCGGAATTGGCCAGATATGACCTGTATAGTACGATTTTCGGCTCACCGTCGGCAAAATACCAGAGTATTCCCGACGGACACACCTATACCCGCGGACACCCGGTCAGACCCCCTAACCATCCCACCATATGCTGTTCTACGGCCCCACAGGGGCCAGCCTGAATCAGCCAGATATGAGCTGTATAGTACGATTTTCGGCTCACCGTCGGCAAAATACCAGAGTATTCCCGACGGACACACCTATACCCGCGGACACCCGGTCAGACCCCCTAACCATCCCACCATATGCGGTTCTGCGGAATTGAGTCTGGTCCCCACAGGGGCCAGCCGGAATTGGCCAGATATGACCTGTATAGTACGATTTTCGGCTCACCGTCGGCAAAATACCAGAGTATTCCCGACGGACACACCTATACCCGCGGACACCCGGACACACCATGGAAGAATGGAAGACGCTCATTTTTTAGGAATATATCTGATTTTTTTCATCTGAAGTACACTTGATATCGGTTATTCTGGCTAGCCTGAAGAACCAGATATCGATGTGATTAGGAATTTGAAAATACATCATGAAATAAATGAATGGTCTTTTGCACAGGTTTTACTGTATCATTTCTGGCTAGCCTGTTCAGCCAGAACCGGATTCCGGCTAGCCGGAGTAGCCGGAACAACCGGATTAAACGAAAATATGTTCCGGCTGCTCCGGCTGTTCCGGCTGTCTGGCTAACTTCACGCACATCGTTTCTTAGGCATATTGTTCCTTTAAAAATAAGTACATTTTAGCGCTAATTAAGATATTTTATGGTGTAATCAGCAGAAAAATAAAGAAAACCACTACAAGCTAAAAATACAATTGGTAGGAATGAAAATTTAGCCTATAGATTTCGTTAAAATCATTAAAAACTTTAAAACTTTTTACCGTAGAGTGTCCATATTCTTGTAGAATTGTTCCAAGTGTGAACAGGTTTTTCTCCGGCATATTAACACCTTCCAATCCTTTCTCATAGAACTTGCAACCACGTGGAATTCTCATATCTTTTTTATCCAATGACTCCATCCTATAGATATAAAACCATAAAATACAGCAGGGAATCGTTAATATACATATACTAAGTAATAGAAACAACCGTTTGTACAGGGTCATATAACCTTTAAAAATCTTTATAACAAATAATATAGCTGAAATTTTAGGCAAAATACAGTCAAGCATATATCTAAATAACCCTATATGTATAAATTAATTAAAAAAGATAATAAAAAAATTAACTTACGTTGGGTCAAAGGTTAAAACTTCACACCCAAATTGTTTGATTACTTTATCCTCAAAGTCAAACTGGTTGTTTGAACTGAAAAATAAAAATAAAATTCTAAAAAAGTAACAATAATTATAATTATATGACTTTACTTTTATAATATATAAATCCATGTACAATGTTAACATGGAGAGAGATATCCAACTTTGTTTAAACTTCGTGTCAATAAATCTTCTGTTCAATTATTTGATATTTAGATTGATGGCCCCAAACACATTTAATTGTTAATGATTGTGACTGTTAGACAGATCTCATCTATGTGAACAAAAATATATTTACGATATATATGGCCAAAGAAAAGTTATGAAAATATTGGGTAAACAAAGTGTGTAGAAGAACGAAATTCTGCTCACTCTTTCTTGACTTCGATTTTTATTGTTTTTCCGTCTAATGCAGCATGTATGTACTTCTTTTCATCCTTCCATCTTCTAGAAAATGTAAATCGAACCGGATGTACTTGTATTTTAAATTTATTTGAAAATAAAATTTTGATATTTTTAAAATGCCTTTCTTTTATATCATATGAGTGGTAAAATTGCTTAAAGTGTACTTGTAAATATTGTATAGAGCAGACAACTTCCGGTGATGAAAGTTGAATGAAAGTTTGATTACTTCTTTCTGAGAACTTATTCAAAGCAAAATTTTATTTATCAGGACACTGTTATTCCCCTGGTTGGAATAAATCACAAAAGCATTAGGCCTTATTTAACTGCAAAAATTTTTATTCACATTTATTTTTATTCAGTATATAAGGACTTCTGCAAAAGATGCAAATCGAATGAATTATGTATGCAAATTGTATTATTTATTATTTGTAATTTTCTTTTAAGTTCACTGAAAAGTATAACATTTTCTGTCTAAAAAAGTAACTGATAAATGTTTGATGCTCTAAGCATTGTCTAGGAATTGCCAAAAAATCATCAAGAATGTGCATTTTGTTACCAGTTCGATTTACATGTTTCGCAGAAGCGGAAGTGATATTGAGGTTTCTACACACATCAAGATAAATATGCAAATGAAAGTACAACGATGCAACCGCAAGGCTGATATTTGCATATGTAGACCAATATCTTGGAAACGGTCTCTTTGTATAATACATGTATTTGGTTTACATACTGTTTTCCAGTATTCGAAAATTTCGAATATGTGCAATTATCGAAATTCACTTTGTCACTTCATAAAACAGTTCTAGATTTTATCTTGGAAGACGTTCAAGCTAAAAATTACGAATTCACAGATTTAAGTCCATGAATGACCACAGCAGGAAAAAACTTTTTTCTCTCACTTTTTGTCAATTCGTCAAAATAAAATAATCATTGGATCTATGGCGCTGTAAATTTGTTGAAAAATTTAACAGTTTTTGGTTTCCGTCTTATTTAAACGGTATGGAGTGACATCATGTAAAATTGTAACAATCGGAAAGATGTTTTTTTAAAAGGAAAGAAAAATGTTGATGTTTTACCCGAACGAATAAACGAGGCACGGTGATCTCGGGCGGATAATTTCGTCAACGCATACTTCCTTACCCCCGTCAGTTATTACCCCTGTCCTCTTGTGATTCCTGCACATAATTTGGAACGAGTTGATGTACCTAGTGTATAAAGAATACATATCATACCTGAACATGAATATTAAGAACTAAATTAACTTTATATATGTGTGAAGTCGGCGGCCTAGCTGCGTAAAAGTGTCGACCGAGCGGTCTAAACCTTTTGTCCTGTACTATAAGAAGGACTGAAACGTCTCTTTACGGAGTTCTTAAGACATTTCTTGTTATTTAAAAGATCTATAAGCAGAAAAATCACTATGAAAGAATCAAAGAAACTCGTTTTGAGAGAAAAGATTATTAGTATTTAATATACTGCTACAAGTAATAGGTTCAATTTCTGAATGTTGGGTAATGTATTTGCTATGCCATAAATTCTGAACAGCCATTCCGACTCTTAAAAGAACTCCTCTGAGGTCCAAAAGCTTATAAATAGCATAAAAAATCAATTTGTTATATTAATCAGTTGGGGGAATGCATGCAAATGATAATTTAGAAATACACACAGAAATAAATTGAACATCATAGTTTTGTGCTATTCATTGCCCGATTTGAGTGAAAAGCGTTGTAACGCTTTTCAATTTTGGGTCAATTTTCACAATAAGAATAATTATTCTGGAAAAGTGTAGTGAGTGAATGATCAGAAATTTTGCACACAAGGTTTTGAACATTAATTCAGAAAAAATAGTTCCTGTTCCGTCATGTCAAAAACATCAGTGAAGTCCTTTAAGATATTTCAATGTTGAAATACCAAAGTGAGCTACCGACATAAATAGACCCTGTCCCTGGTCAGACTGTCCTGAAATGCAGGCCAAATGCTTGGCTGTATACTAGGTACAAGGTTGACCCTTTTGTTACGAACAGGTTAATGGTGAAAGGCATGTTGAACATCGATCACCAGTTAATAGTTTCTTCAAAAATGATTACATTTGTTATTTTTATAATTAAGTCTGGTATATTTGTTCTGTCTTTTAAATAAACTTATCAAAAACCTACTTTGTGAAAATGTCCACAAGCTGGCTATCCGATAACCGCTCAAGTTGTTGGTCGTCTGGTATCAAAAACTGATCACTGTATGGTCCAACTGTTATGACGTCACCGGTGCCAACTCTCATGGACACAAGGCTAAGTGTATACACTGTAAAGCAAAATAGAGTAAAATCAGCTTAAACAGGAATGTTAACATGGCAAACACATTCAACTATTTTGCTGATATTTTGGTTTATTTTATCTTTACTAGGTACAATATGTGCAGCCATGTCAATGTCTCATTTAGCTATGTTTGGATAGCATTTACAGCAAACCTAGACTTTTAATGAATGATATATTATTATTCGACAACAGAACGTGTAAATATATGCATAGTAATAATAGGAATCATTATTTATGCTATGACAATTAATGTGCACCTTTCCAACTTTGGTAGCTGTTTTGATTATATAAGTAATTATATGCCAAAATGTCATTACGTTGATGTATATCCGCCCGTTTGGAGATAAAAAGAAGAAATAAAGAAAAACATCAAGAATGAAATCGAGTCGCATCTGGCAGGCACGCGGACGAGCTTAGTCCATTTTATTCCGGGACATATCTTCTATATGCATGAAGTGATTCTTCTATTACTTTATACAAATGTTTTCCACCATGACGCAGTTTTTCAAGCATGTATCAAGTCTCTAGTACAAATATCAAGGTCTCACATTATGTGCAATGTTTTTAGTATAGCTCGTATAACATTACTCGGGTATAACTCGTCACAAATATTCACTTATTATATTCAGATCCCTGAGACCAAGGTCAAGTTCATATGTAGAGGTCATATGTCGGATAAAAATATGAAAATGAGTGTACGGACAAGGAAGATGCCTTGAATTGAGACATTATATTACAAATGTTCACAATCATGAGACTAAGTGTTACCAGCATAATCCAAGTCTAAACTAGTGTATGGAGTCAAGGACACTAGAAACAATATCTCCAGACTTTTTCATGTGCATATCTCCTGTATGCATGGATGCATTTTTTCATTACTTAAAGAATTGCTCGGAATCATGAGGCGTACTGTCGCGCACATTAACCAGGGCTTTTATGAATCCGGCTAAATGTATCTATGTCAAACGTTAAGGTCATATTAAGAAATCAAAGGTTAACTTGTCGGCAGCAAAACTCCTACATGTATTTGGTTATTTCATTATATGCTTGAAAAATTCAGGTCCCTGTCAGAAGGTCATATGCAAAGCTCACAGATCAGCAAAAAATCGAAAGATAGGGATACTAATGTAAATGTTCACCACAACTGGACTGAAAAAAGACGGGCGTTTTTTGTATGTCAATGGTATATACTTGTTGGTGTATAGTAGTTAATATGCAAACAATTGTAAATACTCACAAATACACATGAATATCAAGATGACAAAGGCTTGGAAGATACTCGTGGAGAAACATTTCCTTATACTGCAAGTTGAAAAACTTCGTTCTATTTTGTACATTATCTGGCAGTTTGTCTGAAAATATATCAGTTATATGGATATTTAAATTCTTCAATTCGTTTTAATTTCGCTGCGAAAATTAATGTTTCATTTCCTTTAATAAAAGGTGTACATTTTAACGTAAATTTTTACTTTCTTCAAAAACAGTTTTACTTTCTTAAACATAACTTTCGTGAACATCACTTTCAATTTTTAAACAACGATTTCACCCCTTAAATATCAATTTCTCTAACGTTAGTTTCGCTAAACCTTATTTATAATGTGTCATTATAAAAATACCAAAAATGATCATAAACAACAACAACAATAACAACAACTACAACAACAACAAGGAAGTAAGTGATACAAAAAAAAAATCAAATACATGTATTGCGTTCAGGTAAGTATATGTAATCTATTCTTTATATTTAAGATTCAATATATTTCGGCTTACATAAACCTGTGAATAGAAAGAATAGAACTTAAGTCGATAAACTCATATTACAAAGTTATAAATGTACAAATAATGTACAAATTATATTTAGAATAATAATAAATCGCTGTAAAAGAACAGTTGTAAGATTGAAAGTAAGATAAACGTGATTACACACTTCACAAGTACTGGGAAAGTCCAAGAATTTTTTTTATCATATTCTATTAAAACAGAATATAAAGAACTTTTATTACTAGACTTATACAAATGTACATTGTCTTGTTAACATGCATAAATACAACGCAATCACATAACATATGTAAGACGAGTGTTTATAATAAATAAAAAGCTTACAATAAAAAACGCACAAATTTACTAAGAGGATAACTACAATTGAGAGTTCAAAACTGTATATTAATAAGTTCTTCAAATCATCGATAACACGTCGTAAACGAACATTTCAAAATATTGAGGACCGTTGAAGAGAAAGTACTCAATTGGAGTGTTAAATGTAAACATATAAAATTATATAAAATCAAAATTATTTAATTAGTAAAATACAAACCTCATCTGATATCCACCCTCCGAAGTGTAAAATAAAAATAACTGTATATGAAGCCCTGAGGTCAAACGTCACATACTTGTAATGATTGACAGTTAAACTTGCAATGTCCGGTTACCTACATATCAGTAATACGGGTAGATATGTATATTCTAACTCATTACAGTGTTTTATCAATTATAGATGTTTATATTACATCTGAAACATTCATCTTAAATGTATTTTGATTTAAATGAAGGCAAAAACAAAACACTTTTTTGCATTATCGTTTCGAAAGTTACATGATAATAATAATAATAATAAGAATAATAATAATAATAATAATAATAAAAAATGATAATAATAATAATAAAAATAATAATAATATAATAATAATAATAATAATAATAATAATAATAATAATAATAATAATAATAATAATTTATTTCATTCACAGTAATGAACCTACACGAATGTAATGTTCTATTTATCACGTATACCCAAAATAAAAACAGTAAGATATACAGATATGTAGATAAAAAGATGTTATCTATGTCTCTGTTATGCAAAAGAATATTTTTTATTCACGCGCTGTATAATGTAAATGACAGTAAAAACGTACTACATGGTCGTGCATATATATTACCCTATCTACTAACCGAAATCATATTTAATGACGTAGCTAGTGCTCAACTTGTCTTTTTAACATTTTACTATTTAAAATCAATCTTTAAAAAAATTTAAAACGCTTAATGCAAAAAGTATTGAATTTCTCTTCCTCGTCTTTTTGCTATTAACATATCGACTACCTAAAACAAATCTATTGTTTAAGTTAATCGGAGCAAATGCACGTCTAAAACAAACGTTAAACTTTCTCTAACTTTCTCTAGTCAACCATTCATTAATCAAGTTGATTATTCAGTTAACAATATAGTATTTATGTGTATGTACATCTAGTGGAAGATAAAAATACTATGTTTAAACTTGTGTTTTTGTATTGGCTCGTTTTAGTCTTCAAAGATACTATTTTCTCGACTAGTAGAGGTTAGTTAACGTTTTTAGTTTTTTGTTTTCATTAAATTTGATAAAATGACGAAAAGTTTCTTTAATTCCAGTGACAGAAAAAAAGGAAAAAATCCACGTGATTTAAAAACATAATACGTCCTTTTAGGGATAATAAATAAAGAATAAATCATATCTTACAGTTAAAAGGAGTAAAATAGCCTTCCTATTACCGTTAATCTTTATTGGATTGAAAGAAGGAAAATTAAAAAAAAACAATTGAAAGACTGTCGAAAATCTTATTAAGTTTTGCTGCCTTACGCCTAACGTAAAAGCGCTATAATAAACATGTTATCTACGTAAAATGACAATAGCTCTAATATTCTGGTCCATTTGTAGTTTCAGCTATACCACTATTACCATGTTGTCGTACAAACACAACATGTCGTGGCACAGGTCATGATAACCACTTTGATGTGGAATGCGGATTAGGGTATGCTATTGCAATATATAACATAACTGTTGGAACCAAAAGGATGTCAACAGGATGCCCAAACGCCTGGACTACACCTGTGAATGACTCGTCGTGTTGTGAAACGAATGAAGAAGACTGTATTTTCTTATTTGATTCAAATGCAAATCAGATATATCACAACAAAATTAACGGAAATGAGGTTATATCTGGTCTTCCTGTAACAGGGAGTAACACCCCTGCTTCCTGCCAAGGAGGGACTAACATATATTACAACTTAACAAACTACATGTACATCAATTATAACTGTATAAATCGTAAGTATTAAAGACCTACCCATATTTACAACAAACTACGTGAAACTAAATTACTTTGTATAAATTCCAGTCAGATTTGTTGATTGGCTTAAGTTTTTTGTTGCTTGGTATGCAAACAATTCCGTTTCAGCCTGGAATATTATCACAACAAAACAACAAAATTGCTAGGAAAACTGGAAATCGTACTTAACATAGCTTTTTGATTTACTAGAACTACAGATTTAGCCAGGGCTATAGATAAAAATGTAAACTCAGCGCGCAGGTTTTAATTTATATATTTATTTTTTTACCATGAGCATACGATATCCTTAAATATTCGCTCTGTTTGAGTTTGAGCTAACGGCCAAGTTTCCTGATATGAACCATTACTGACTTTTACCAGGAAACGAACTCAAGAGTGGTTGAATGATAAGCTTTCATCACCAATCTGTTTAGTAAATATATATAAACACACGCTCGTATTTATTTAAGCATGTTTACATTAAAGGAACACACATATTTGACATGTTCAGTGACACTGGTGTGAAAGTCGTTGTTGAAGCAGAAGCCGTGTATATTTGGAGCAAAGACTATCCGAGCGTGATACAGGGAGACATGGATAGAGCGGCTTGTTCTATAGAAATAGATAACTGTGATGCTGGTATTGAGATGTTCACATTAGACATATCTCTGTACTCATACAGGTCAGAAAAGTTCATTGAGTTGTCATTATTATCTGATGCTTACCGGAAGTTTTCGATCGAAATAACAACATGCTTACTGTATGTGCGAGATCGACAAAAATGAAAAACAAAAACTAAACAAAAAACACAAAAAACATAGTATTATAACTGTCAGTTTCGTATGGAAATGACCGAATGTAAACTTAAAGATTTATATTGTTAACCGTTTTTTCACAAGGAAATAACTATATGCAGACTGAAGTTGTATTAAATATGTAAAGAACGTAAAGAAGTACGATGTTAATGCACGAAAAAAAGTTGCATTGAACAAAAGTATACGTCTGATTCGGTGATTCCAGAAAGTTCCGTTATATTTTTCAAGAAGGATTATTACATCTATCTATCTATCTATCTATCTATCTATCTATCTATCTATCTATCTATCTATCTATCTATCTATCTATCTATCTAATCTATCTATCTATCTATCTATCTATCTATCTATCTATCTATCTATCTATCTATCTATCTATCTATCTATCTATCTATCTATCTATCTATCTATCTATCTATCTATCTATCTATCTATCTATCTATCTATCTATCTATCTATCTATCTATCTATCTATCTATCTATCTATCTATCTATCTATCTATCTATCTATCTATCTATCTATCTATCTATCTATCTATCTATCTATCTATCTATCTATCTATCTATCTATCTATCTATCTATCTATCTATCTATCTATCTATCTATCTATCTATCTATCTATCTATCTATCTATCTATCTATCTATCTATCTATCTATCTATCTATCTATCTATCTATCTATCTATCTATCTATCTATCTATCTATCTATCTATCTATCTATCTATCTATCTATCTATCTATCTTTCTATCTATCTATCTATCTAGCCACCTAGCTACCTACCTACCTACCTTGTCTTGTCTTGTCTGTATGTCCGTCCGTCCGTCCATCTATCTTTAAGCGTATGCATACTTTCAGTTTAAGATAGAAATTTTACTTATCGTACTTTTGAGGTCAAACTAACTACTAGTATATGCTAATGTTCATAGTATTTTTGATATCAAAACAAGTGTATGCTGACTGTAAGTTTTACATAGTAAATGCTTACTTAACTGATTTCTATGCTTACTGTTAATTTGATATGTAGATAACCGTAAAACAACAGTCTCTCCCAGATATTAACAATTCAATTCAAATGTTGTTGCATTTTTTCGGCAAACCTTTGCCTTTGGCAATACATACAAAACATACATAAATCACTAGAAATATGACTAACATTCAATACAAATATACAATGTTCACCTAAAATGCAGAAACATATTAAATCTACAATTCTTGCATTGTTTCTAAAACACTAGATCTTAATGCGAATGATTTATCTAGAAATTTACATAATTGCAATATTCTATTTTTGATCCTATCATGTTTTAGATAATGATAGATATCTATCTATCTATCTAGCCACCTACCTAGCTAGCTAGCTAGCTAGCTAGCTACCTACCTACCTACCTACCTACCTACCTTGTCTTGTCTTGTCTTGTCTGTATGTCCGTCCGTCCGTCCATCTATCTTTAAGCGTATGCATACTTTCAGTTTAAGATAGAAATTTTACTTATCGTACTTTTGAGGTCAAACTAACTACTAGTATATGCTAATGTTCATAGTATTTTTGATATCAAAACAAGTGTATGCTGACTGTAAGTTTTACATAGTAAATGCTTACTTAACTGATTTCTATGCTTACTGTTAATTTGATATGTAGATAACCGTAAAACAACAGTCCCTCCCAGATATTAACAATTCAATTCAATTCAAATGTTGTTGCATTTTTTCGGCAAACCTTTGCCTTTGGCAATACATACAAAACATACATAAATCACTAGAAATATG
This sequence comes from Ruditapes philippinarum, assembly GCF_026571515.1. Lineage (NCBI taxonomy): Eukaryota > Metazoa > Mollusca > Bivalvia > Venerida > Veneridae > Ruditapes > Ruditapes philippinarum. Next base: position 261,743 of record NW_026860036.1, read on the forward strand.
ACTAACATTCAATACAAATATACAATGTTCACATAAAATGCAGAAACATATTAAATCTACAATTCTTGCATTGTTTCTAAAACACTAGATCTTAATGCGAATGATTTATCTAGAAATTTACATAATTGCAATATTCTATTTTTGATCCTATCATGTTTTAGATAATGTCATCACATAATGCCATGTTAGTTATTTAATGTTGGAAAAGATACATGTTTAATTAAAGAGTTTCTCAGTTCTGAATATAAGGGACAACATAATAAGAAGTGGTATTCTAATTCACCATTTTTATACTAGCATAATTTACATAATCAGTTATTTCTATCCGTTCTCATATATCTCCCTGTTTCTATTTTAAGGAATGAGAACATAATATATAACATGATAGTTGTTTACGTAAATTGTCATTCTTTACAATACAAAACTGTGTTTTATATTTATTATAGTAATCAAGCTTTGGCATAATATCTATACAATCGTACCATTGTTATAAATTGATCTCTTAATCTCTGCTTAAATTCCATTGGACGCGTTTAGCCAAACATTTATCATTCCCATTAATGCATTGGTCTAAATATATATATGTTATATAGGCGCCTGCTGACGGTTAACGATTGTATTCTAAAATCGTAAAGCTCTTTCCTTACATAAAACAAAGGAAATTCACCTAGTTCTTCATAGACAGCAAAATTTGGGGTCTGTCTTTTGACACCTAAAACATATTTATAAAATCTTATCTGTAGTTTTACAAGGTTATATATACCCCAAACCTCTGACCCATATAATAAGATTGGAGCTACCATTCTTTCAAACAAGTATAATTTTGTTATAACATCGAATTTAACTCTATCAAAAAGTGCGAGAAAATTTAGGTAAGTTCTTAGACCTTGATCTGAAAATGTTTTCACAGCTTCAACAAAACTACCTGTGTAAGAAAATTTCACTCCTAAATATGTAAAACCATCTACATTTTCAACAAATTGACCATTTATAAATATATCAAAATTATGGATTGACTTACGTTTTTCAAATTTTTGATAACATCTATCTTTAGACCACATTTATATGAATATTCAAAATCATGATCAACTTGTGTCTGCAGGCTTGCAGGGTCAGTTTTAAACAACACAAAACAACACATCTGCAAAAGTAACAACTACTTTTTATAAAATTAACAGTGATAAAAACCACGTGCCTAAGCCCTACTGTAATTTTGAGAGAGTAACAGCCTTGTGCTCAATGTAAAACTTAGATTTTAATATCCGAATGCTTTTAAAAGATGGAAATGACCTTATATCATATTTAAATAACGGTATACCTATTGTTAGTTTGGGATCAAATAACCTTACGTTTAAAATAAGTTTAAAATTCATTTTAAATTCTAAATTTTTTAACATAACACATTTAATTTGGATTTGATAAAGTAATCTTACTTTCACTTCATTATTTCCAGCAATGGATCGTGCGAACAGTACTTGAAAATCATGAATGCCGACAACAATACTGTGAATGATTGGAGCTGTTCTGAGAATACCGTTGATGTTGTCTCCGCTATCGTTCCTAATTACGTCATTATTTACTTCAGTAAGAACAATAAAGACGTAGGTGGGCGATTCTGGATAGGATTCCAACGTGAGTATTTAGTAAATTTCAATAACCATAGCAAACAATCATTATATCGAATGAAAATACTGATGTTAATTAACTTTGTTTTGTTATTATGTAATGATAAAAGGCCATATTGAAAACATAGAGCATTTTAGAATACGAAAGCAAGCAGTAAACCAGAAGCAATAATGTCTGCCTATCAATATGGGTATCAATCATGGGTTCGAGTCTAAGGATCATTCCCAGAACAGTATTTATGCCTTTTAACAAGACAAAATATCTGCTGGCAAACTTTTTTAGTTGAATTTTTATTTTGAAAACTTGAATACTTACACAGCGACAACTTCGTCGAACATCACTGTCAATTGTCCTCCAGAATATCCGACAATGTGTGAGAGAACGACTACTTCAACTTTATCGTCCACAACAACTACTATATCTAGCTCGAGCGAGTCTTTGAACTACTCAACTTCAACTAACAGTCCACCAGCAGTAATTTCTACATCTCAGACGATTACTACCGATTCAAACTATGGTAAATTGTAAACAGAATAAATAAAATTAATAAATAAATAAATAAGTAAATAAGTGAATAAATAAATAAATAAATAAATAAATAAATAAATAAATAAATAATAAATAAATAAATAAATAAATAAATAAATAAATTTATGCTAAAATGTGGACACTATCTGATTCGCAGCATCTATCGTGCAGCGGTTAGATAGATAAATAAATTATATAATAATGCCTGTTCATTTATGCGAGATATAATGCTCATATTTGTGTTTGTGCATTTAGAACAGAATGGTAGATTCTAATGTCTCATCTTTTAACTGCATATAACTATATTGGTAATAATTAATTTATTTCAGACTGGGTGCCAATAGTGATAGGTGTGTTTGCAGGATTAATTTTTATCGTGATAGTAATTCTTATAACTTTGTACTCCCGCAACTTCGGAGTTTGTCAACGGCGCAAACAAGTTAAGGTATTTTTACACATTTATACATATATGAATAGTTTTTATAATGTTTGCGTATTTGTAGCAGTAACCTACGCTTTCTTTGAAATTTACTTTGGAAACTTACATGTAATTCTATAGCGATATATTAAATGTTTATATTTTTGCTAATTTACAAATTGTCATAAAATGCGAATTAGTGCTATGTTTTAATATATGTTGCAGAAAGAAATTATTAGAGGAGATGCAAATAATGGCGGAAATAAAAATAAACCTTTACAAACGGCTGAAATAATATCTGAAGTAGAAAATAAGAAAGCAGCAGACTCAAACCCAGTTCTATGGCCAAACAAAACTACAAAGACTAGACATAATCATGAAGCTAAATCAACACGCACAGCACATGATAAAATAGACGAAAGTGTCGCGACAAATAAGAAAGTAAAGTCCAGTAAAAAAAGTAAAATTCAACCAGATGGAAAAAGAATAGGAGAAAAGGTTGTCAGTACTAGTGGAAAAAAAGTAAAATCGTCACCAAGAAGTGCTACAACTAACTCCTCACAAAATATACTTGATGTTAATAACAAGAGAACACATCAACGGAATAATGACCATGTTATTCAAGATGGTGAAAATTGGAAAGGAGAAAATACAGTCACTGCCGATGAAAAGAAAGAAAATTTGCCAAGATTATCATCTAGAGCTACTATGGACTCGTCAAAGGGCAAAGCATTTCTACATAACAAGAAAACAGGGCAGTTGAATGAAACTCAGATTTTTAAAGGTGATTCTCATGATCAAAATCCGAACACTAACACCGAACCACTGAGTACAACAGTTGCATCCGAAATATTACCCGGGAATAGCCTATTAATAGTAAAAAATGACATAAATATGATTCCAAAAGAAAAAAGGGCACCGGCATCCCCTATTCGAAATGAAACAGCTTTCAATGTAGGCGGATCTAGACCAGAGAGTGCAACTAAATCTTACAGAAGGAAGAAAAGAAGTAGTTTACATAGAAATCATTTAAGATATAAGAACACTCCAACCACCAACCAAGAAAGATCGTATCCAAGACCTTATCACGATTCATATAGCAGCGAATTTGAAAGTGTGGACGAGAATGATGACGATGATGACATCAAACCGTTAGGTCACGAAAACCGACATCTTCATAAAGTCAAAGATGCCTTTCTCGTGAGTAAAAACACTAAGGTTTCTCAAAGGTCTGGTCATAAGAAAAAGAGACGTAATAAGATTAGTCCGACACATTTGAGTTTAAAACACCGACATCATGCTCAACTCAAGAGTAAACCATTCAGTTTGTTGGATACAGACATAAAAGTTCTGCTTGGTATTATTGACAATTATGATGAAAACAGGTACTCGACCATGGTAAACAATAGTCAAGGTTTAACAAGATCTGAAGCGATGAATGATTTATCTAGAAAAAGTCGAAGAAAAAGGTCAGTAAATGCAAATGGTTCTACAGACAAAAACAAAGAATTAGTCGAAAATGATGCGTACAATGATATTACCGATGTTGAAAACAAAGATGATAGTTTGCGAATCGTTAAACCTACTACATGTAGAAGCCCACAAATGGCACAAACGGAAAGCTTAAAGACAACATTGGAAGCAGTTCTTAATTCGTCAAAACTAAATCTGAAAAGTAAAAAGAAACAAAATAATACTCAAAAAGGTAAACATTAAACATTGAAAAGAAGGTGAACAATATTGATGCGGACAATGTGGTGTTTGTCTCTAAATGCTATGATGACGGTACGATGATTGAAACCGTTTTTACTATAGTACTAAATTACATTTTATTAAACATGACGTTATTTTGTAACAGTTATTTTTTGGCATGGTTAAATAAAGACACAGTACATATATATACATGTACTTGTATCTTTATGTCTCTTTTAGATATATAAAGTGTTGGTGATTGTGATAATAAGCATTCCTTATTTTTTTAGCTCACCTGAGCTTGCTCAGGGTGAGCTATTAGGATCGGTGAATGTCCGTCGTCCGTCGTCCGTCGTATGTCCACAATTGCTTGTGAACACTCTAGCGGTCGCATTTTTGCCTCAATCATCATCAAACTTGGTCAGGATGCTTATCTAGTTGAAAGCTCGGATGAGTTCGAACATGGCTCATCTCGGATGAAAAACTAGGTCACAAGAGCTAAAAATAGAAAAACCTTGTGAACACTCTAGAGGTCACAATTTTGAACCAATCATCATCAAACTTTGTCAGGATGCTTGTTTAGATAATAGCTCGGATGAGTTCGAATATGGGTCATCTCGGATGAAAAACTAAGTCACCGGAGCTATAAGTAGAAAAACCTTGTTAACACTCTAGCGGTCACATTCTTGCATCAATCATCATCAAACTTGGTCAGGATGCTTATCTAGTTGATAGCTTGAATGAGTTTGAACATAAGTCATCTCGGATGAAAATGTAGGTCACCGGAGCTAAAAATAGAAAAACCTTGTTAACACTCTAGCGGTCACATTTTTGCATCAATAATTATCAAACTTGGTCAAGATGCTTGTCTAGGTGATAGCTCGGATGAGTTTGAACATGGGTTATCTCGGATGAAAAAGAAGGTCACCGGAGCTAAAAATAGAAAAACCTTGTTAACACTCTAGCGGTCACATTTTTCATCAATCATCATCAAACTTGATCAAGATGCTGCTTGTCTAGGTGATAGCTCGGATGAGTTCGAACATGGGTCATCTCGGATGAAAAACTAGGTCACAGGAGCTAAAAATAGAAAAACCTTGTTAACACTCTAGTGGTCACAATTTTGACTCAATTGTCATCAAACTTGGTCAGGAAACTTGTCTAGGTCATTGCTGGGAATAAATCGAACATGGGACATCTCGGATGAAAAACTAGGTCACAGGAGCTAAAAATAGAAAAATCTTGTTAACACTCTAGTGGCTACTGTTGTGATCCAAATATTCTGTTAATTGGTCTGAAAGTTTGTTTTGATGATTTCTAAGTCAAGATCGAACATGGGTCATCTTGGATGAAAAACTAGGTCACACCGCCCAAATATGGAAAAACATTGTTAACATTCTAGTGGTCACATTTTCGACTCAATTATCATGAAACTTGGTCAGGATGCTTGTCTAGGTAATTGCATGGATGAGTTCGAAATCGCATGTGAAACTAGGTCACCGGAGCTAAAAATAGAAAAATCTTGTTAACACTCTAGTTGCTACTGTTTTTATCCAAGTATCCTGGAAAGTGGCCTGAAAGTTTGTTTTGATGATTTCTAGGTCAAGTTTGAATATGTGTCACCTGGGTAAAAAACTAGGTCGCACTGCTCAAATATGGATAATCCTTGTTAACACTGTAGTGGTCACATTTTTGACTCACCTGTCATGAGACTTGGTCAGAATGCTTGTCTAGGTAATTGTTTGGATGAGTTTGATAAGTCAGGTGAGCGATCTAGGGCCATCATGGCCCTCTTGTTGTTTGTTTTAATCGTAATGTCTTTTTCTGCAGGAGTCATTGTATAATTATCTATTCTTTTGTAAGTTTTTGGTAGCAAGTATAAAAAAGTTATCAAAAGTATTATGCTCGTTAAACGAACGAACGTTATGAAACATAATTGTAAGCAGTGGGAAGTAGTAAGATTCGATAATATTCGTAAAAGTAGGACGTCCTATTTTGAAATTTTATAAAAAAAGTGTCTTTATTGTTTAGTAATGTTTAAAATATAAACTCAACTAAATTTTTTTGCAGAACTAGACAAAAATTGTTTTTACAACACAGCTCTATTCTATTATCGAAAAAAAAAAACAAACAACAAAGGTGAAATATTTAAACCCCAGTTTGTAACAATATTTGAAAGAGAGGGATTTGATCACAGGTCAAAATATATTAAAGAATAGCGGTGTGATCAAATGAAATCGTATAAAAAACTACTTCTATGTCCCTATGAAAGCCGTGCTCCATAACAATACAAAGTAAGTTTCAGTTTTTTTTAGTTTTTTTTAAATATTTTCACTTACATTCAATATAAATGTTTTTGTTTTTTACAATTAAATAGGCCTTCAACTTATAAAAATAAGTAAAAAGTAAAATACAGGCGTAAAATAAAATGCACACCAATAGTCATTTAGTAGTTGTCTAAAAAGAAGCACCTCAATTACATATATATTGAACATAAATATTGGATATATTTTAAAGACAAGGTGAATAATTTTTTGCTATTGAAATTAATTTTGGATCAGAGCAGCCATCTCTTAAAACAAAACATTGCCATTGACGAGTGTTGTATTAATACAACCAAATCATGATGATCAACGATCATCTATTAAGGCAAAAACAAGAGATAATGATCTAAAATTTAGTAGGGAATGTAAACTATTTCTCTTAGATTGGTATAGATAATGCCAAACTGTCACATTTCTGACTACTCTGATTACTCATACTAACCTTTCCATTATATATGCAAGGAATGTAAGAGGTGTTTTTCAATGGTGATACGGTATCCTTTACAGTTAACAGGTTTATCAAGATGGCTACATTAACCTTTATCTATGCCTGACGCAGTCAGAAGCGGTTTGTCCATCATAAGCTATTGGCTATTGTGAATAATGCATAAAGCGTTGTTACATATAACACTAAGCAAAGAATATGAACACATCATTCAAGAGATTCTATTTGAAAAATACGATATAGGATTGAATGCCGGCATATTTTATCTGTATAAGCGTAAACAAAAGACTATCCAAATATTGTTTTATTTGTTAACAGTATACGTATGAACAAAGAACATTTCAAATTTTGTTAACCTAATTGTATTACCCTTTGTCACCTTCTCAAAATTTGTATTAACCAATGTTAAAATGTTATTATAAATATTACATTTATTTTAAAAAAATACGGCATAAAATATTTTTGTTTCAAATATTTACATGTCTTTTTTGTATAGATACGCCTAAAACTAAACTGTAGATGGGAAAAATAGTGTTACTTTTGTGATGTTTTATGAAACTTGAGCAGTATTGTTTCAAATCGATGGACATATTAAAGCATTAAAATTAAGGAGATACAATATGATTTGATAAATTAACTTTTTAATTTAACGAAATGTGTTTTAATATACATTTTAATAAAAGATACTATTTGATGTATTGATTTTAACATGAATATCAGTTCGCCTAATTTGTAATAAAAATGAACACTAGTGTCTTTGGAATGATGATTCATTTCTATAGTTATAACAATCATAAATTTCACTTAAATAAATGTTAAGATAAGATGTGCATTTTATATCAACACAATAAACATTATCGAATGTGAATAAATTCAATCATCTTATACTTATAATATAGCTTTTTTTCTAAAAAAATAACATTTTTAACAATTAAATTTTAAAAAATCCATGGAATGATAAACTACTTTTTATTTGTCTAACCATATCATTTCTAAGCTGATCCACAGGTTTAAGACAAACTATTTTCTGTGTTTAAAGATTTTAATAGCGCATTTTTCTGGTGAACATTTCAAAACAATGAGAAAGTCGCGTGACCGTTTAATTTTAGTTATCACCATATTTGCTATATCCAGATCAGGTAAGAATTGAAATCTTAAATATTTTTATTTCATCTCATATTTCCCCTTTCTTTTTAAATATCATTTTGATATAAAAGAAAAAATCTGAAATTAAAATGAAACTTTTTTATTGTATGACCCTTCATAACCATCTTTAGTTTTGTGTGATCCAAATTTCACGTTTTTGGCTGCAAAGCTGCAAGACATTTATTTTGGAAAACTTGTTCCGGTTAGGTGGTTTCCTGCTTACATATGTTAGTGCATGATTGAACGGGAAACCAGCTGCAATCGTGCCAATCGCAACTTTTCGGCCCTTTCCGTCACTCTTCGGATTAATGATAATAGCCGATGTAGTTCCGATTGCAATCGTGACAATTCGGGCGAGTAATATTACCGAAATCTAAGCTATTTTAGTTACTTCGGTAATCCCAGTTTGTTTATATAAATAGGATTTCTATTTTTACTTGATTCCGTTTCAATTCTTTTTCAAGACGCAAAAGTTAGTTTCTTTTATAATTGTTTTTGTCTTTATTAGTTTTATACAATAGAGAATGGTTACTGTAGTTAGTAGTATTCCGTCTCCAATTTAAAGAGCGGTCCTGCTTATCAAAAGATCGTGACCGAATCACGCAGAATATTAGTGCATGATCAAGTTATATTTAGATCTAGCGTCTTGGTAAAGTAATCTAAAAATAGCCCATGCATATCATTAACCTTGCCACGTGCTGATCTCCATAGATATTTTAAGTGTAACATAGTTGATACATGCTTATTAATTGGTACCACGTAACGAAGTCTTTTAGTGCATTTACTTGTCTCTAAAGCTGCTATAAATGAAATTAGCAACTGCCAAAACGAAAAAACCCTACATATCCCTTTAAAAGTGAAACTTTTTTTTCGAGAAAAAAAACTAAATAAACCCTTTATAATATACAAATACGTAATTAAAAAAATGTGATAATAAATTGAAACAAAAAAAAAAAAAACAAATTTAAAGGGAAGGGATGATGGCACAACTGAGCAAGCCTTTCCTTTTTAAAGGAAACTTTATTTCCCCTCGAACTGTTTTGTTTCAATTGCTGATCTTTTTAATTTTTAGGAAACAATTACATTATGTATAAACACAAAGCAATTAAAGTTTATTAGTGTAAGAAATTAAATGATTGATATAGTTCTGTAAGGTATTAAATGCAAAAAATCCGTTGTAGTATGTTATTAGATTTGATAGCAATCCGTCAAACAGTTGTTTTTATAAAATGCTTTTTAAAAATTTATTACAGCTACTTCCGCGTCGTCGACTGCTTCAACGTTCTCATCGACTCAAAAATTAGACACAACAACAAAAAATGATGAGACGTATACCTCTTCCCAATCTACTGTTTCTTTTTCAACTGATATTCCAACAACAACTAGTGGTATAGACACCACAGTTGAACCAACAAGTATGATATCATCTACTGAATCTGGTACAACCACGGGCGATTTATCAACGACAACTGCAGCATCTGATACATCAGTCGATGATCTAAGCACAACTACCACAGGTGATATTGACTTTACAACATCAGATGATCTTGAGCCGTCCACAACTGATTTAGAGACAACTTCAAGTGAACAAATAACAACGGAAACTTCTACACAATTTACAGATCTAACCACATCAGTCGCTGCCGAAACAACAACGACTTCTTTAATTTCATCTAGAGCATCTACAGGTATGTCAACAACAGTCGACCAGGATACTACCATAGGTGAATCGACTACAATTACAGACTCCCCCACAACATCAACACAACCAGATCTAACAACGTCGTCGCTAGGGAAAGAAACAACTAGTATAGCTTCAGGTCAATTATGCCAAACAAGAGACGAGTTTGAGCAAGGTAATTAAACATGAAGATACCTACCATTTAAGAAATTGTTGTTGTTGTTGTTGTTGTTGTAGATGATATTTTTGAACAGTAACTTATAAATCATAATAGCTTTTTTTTAGATCATAGATCCAAATCTACATGCATATATTTGTTTTAATGTTTATAACTGACTATTTTTTGAAACCCTACTCTCAACTTAAGCTATAAATTATACGTAATAAGACTTGATTGTTTCTTCTGCCATTGAATAATTGTTTCTGTGTGTATTTTATTATCAGATGACGTCAGAAATTATGTCATTATTGCATTAAGCGTTGCTCTTGGTACTATGAGCATCTGTGTGATGATATGGTGTGTTATATCAAGATTGTTTGTGAATGTAAGTACTTACAAGCTATTTTAGAAATAATATCGGTCTCAGCGGTGTTTATCAGCTGACACCCGTGTGGAGTTTTGATGCATAGGAATCGACCACGAAGGCCGTTGGCTTCTGAGTGGTTAATATTGTCGCATTAAATCGACAAACCTATATTAAATAGCCGATTAACACCGCTTAGTCCGATTTTTTTTTGATTTTATAATATGATAAAATAAGGGAGACCATAAATGTTTTGTTTTAAGCCGATATTTTTCCGTTGCCGATTTTGTTATTTAGGACTCCTCTTTCGCTAAGGTATAAAAAAATAAACAAAAGAAATACAAATAAGAAAAATATGTCACACTTTTTTTTTTTCATCAATGATTTTGTTTTGTTTTTCAACAATTCAAACTTCCGTGTCAAACTTGATTGTCTTGTGATTCGGTTTTACAACATTTTAAACTTAAGTGTCAAACATCCATCACCCATTGCAGTTTAAGGTAACGCCATTCTGGCAATTTTAAGAATGAGTTGACTACTAAAAATGACGTCAATACGCTGATTAATATTGCCTAAGTATTTTCTCTAATAAATTATATCAACTGATATGGGTAAAAATGTAGCATTATTGCATGTGAAATGTCAATTTAGTATCATATTGAAAGAAAACAATTGTGAGCGGAAAAAATCAATTATTTGGTTATTATTTTTGCCTTCAAAGGATTTGTTTATCCATCTTAAGGGATGGAGGAAAAAAGAACAGCCGATTAATCTTGTAGTCCCTAACCAGTGTTTATTGGCAGCTAACCATGTGAATAGCGACGCAATCACGAAGCTTGTTAGAATTGTTTTTAACATTTATAATTAAACTTTTGAAAGTCTAACTAAAATGAAAAAAGATGTAAATTGGGAGTTATTTTGTGGAATAAGATATCGTGCATTTAACACGATAACTAATTAAAAATTTCAAAAGTATGTAAGAAATTGGAGTTTAACTACACATTTTCTTGTATTGCTATATTTAAGGTGAAGAAAACTATGATATCTGCAGGCACACAAACAGATTTCTTTATTTCAAAGGAAATTTATGTTCGTCCTTTGCCTCCAATAGATACACACATGAAGAAGTCAAATCCCTTTATAAATATAGACAGGAATACATGTGAAGACAAAAAATATCCGATGGATGTTCGCGTTGATATAGATCCCGATAACCCCCCTTTCGATAATAAATTGGATATTTTTTCCGAATGTGAATGTAGAAAAGTTAAAAAAGACGAAAAAATTAAGGAATGCAGAGAATATGATGGGTTGCTTTCACAATTAGTAGCAGAACCGACCGAGAGGTCATGTATGTCGAACGAGGATATAAAATCCACTGACACAGATCTTTTATCAGAAGACATGAACATACTGGATTCTGAAGAATTCTTTAATCTCATTTTCGTTAGTGAGTATCCAATAATGGAAAATCCAGACTCATTGGCTTCAATTACTGGACTTCCCCGATCAGTGTCTAATTCTGATTCAATTTCTTCGTTTGATAAAATAAAAGAAAGAAGAGATGTAGTACACGACATTTCCGGAATAGACAATGAAAAGGATGAAGGATCTAAATCTAAGACAAATGTGATTGGAGCAAGTATGAAAAATAAAAAGCCATCGTTTCAAACTAACCATTGTTTAAATGATGAAGAACCGTTTGAAGAGACAATAAATTTAGATACTGACGAAACAAAGCAAACAATGCGTCACGTGACATTTGCAGAACCTAAAGAACAAATTTTGAATCACAGCTTAAACTGTCAAGAAGTCGATCAAGAAGATTGTGTAGTCACCTTGGTAAGTCCTAAATACAGTAGATTAGAAAACTCAGAGACAAACACTGTCGAAATAACTGATTCATCAAGCCCAGGAAAATTGAGTATCAGTAGGAAATGGAAAAAGGTTCACAAGAACAGAGAAATAAATACTGACGTCATAAAAACTTTACCATTGTCACAAATTCAAAAGAAATATCTGGTTACATATGGCATTATATCAAATGAATGTAGTACCAATTCTGACATTAAAATGACGAAGTCGTTAAGAAAAATAATAGCAAGAAAAACACTAAAAATAAAAGCAAACTCAAAAAAGAAATGGTCTCTGCCAAAACCTGAACTCAAGTTTCAAAGTGAACCGTACAGTAGTTTGTATTCTCGACTGTCACATTTTGAAACTTGATATGTATAGATAGTCAAGGTAAAAACTTTGGTGAAACTTTCGTAAACATAATGCTGTTATGTATGTAAACTGAAAGTTATTTATATATGGCATTAATGTTATTAATTTGAAAATGAGAAGAAGATTTAAGGCCGTTTAATTTTTGTTGTTATTGCAAGTGTGCTAGGATTTAATAACGTATACTAACAAAATATTATTCCGTAAACAAATTTACATTATTAAGTACATGTAGATTTTAATACTATTAATCAAGTATTTGGTGTAAACCGCAAAGCCGTTTAATGAAGCGTATACACATTTTAATAATAAAGCTTATATGAATATTATTAATTAATTCCTATTTTACCTATCATGGTTTGGAAATATTCAGTCTTTATCTATTGGGACATATTGTTTTACTTGTATTTCATTTGTTATTTGTTCAGATACTAAATAAAAAGATTACATTAGTATATAATTTTACGTATTGAGTTGCCTTATAATTACATATATACCATATGAATAATTATAGTCCTTAAATATGCACGAAAACGTCACATTCAGACTGACTGCGTTCATAATAATAAAAACAATTGTAACGGATATAAGTTTGAAAATAAATGTGGGAACAATATAGATTATAGCATGTTGAAAAGAATTGTTATTGGTGAATGTTATAAAAGGCGCGTTTTAAATGTCTGTTGCTTTTCTTCTGATAAGTATTTTATTTAATACGTTTCCTATTAGTTTGTTTTTCCTTTTTACACATGCAAATAAGGAAAATCTTAACTGGTGAACAGAATTGGTTTAAGGGAATCATAAATGAAACAAATTTATGAAAGACAACCTGGGCGTCACCATCCTACTTCTTGAATTATATGGCCCGAAGATAAATGAGTTTAATAATTTTTCATTTTCTATTTGACATTGATAAATCCTCCTCCATTATCCTCCATATATCCTTCAAATTGTCCGTGTGATAATATTTTCAATTAATTTCGTTGAGAATTTATAATTCTTTGTTTGTTTTGATTTTACGTCGTACCAACCTATAAAGGACTTATTCCAGCTTTACTGGTAGAAGAAGATGTCAGGTTCTCCGCTGCGTATTGTTTCAGGCACGAACGAACATGCACCTGTATAGAGACATGCTTGCTGGATGGCTTCCGTACATGAAAAAAAAAACAAGTCCCTGGCAGGATTCGAACCCACAGCGGTGAGAGGCAAGTGGTGAGAATTTGCTAAAAGTTTTGGTGAAGACAAAAACCGTTGGGTACACATGCTAAAAAGTAAAAAAAAAATATGAATATAAATTTTGAAGTTATGTTTCATTCACGGATTTATGTCAGGTGAAAGGCAGTATTTGATTTCCATAACAGTGAGTAAATGACTAGAAAAACTAAATACCACATGAACATCATCTATATTCAGTAAATAAGCCAAAGAATTTGTCATCTTTACAGCTAGTTAATTTGTGACTTGACAGCACCAGATTCGTTCAAGCACACAACATCTTCACACGAAACAACTAGCTAGCAGTAAACATTATTTTCAAAAAATAAAGACCATAAACAAATAAAAAGTTTTACTAGTTTATTTTATATTATAATGTTATCTTAGAGCATCAAAAGTCTCCGGCAGTGAGTTATACTGAATAACAAATATTTGTTTGCATTAAATGTGTTTCATTAATGATTCCCTTAAACCAACTAGTTTTACTAGTTTATTTTATATTATAATGTTATCTTAGAGCATCAAAAGTCTCCGGCAGTGAGTTATACTGAATAACAAATATTTGTTTGCATTAAATGTGTTTCATTAATGATTCCCTTAAACCAACTAGTTTTACTAGTTTATTTTACATTATAATGTTATCTTAGAGCATCAAAAGTCTCCGGCAGTGAGTTATACTGAATAACAAATATTTGTTTGCATTGACAACTGTCCGTTTTTTAGAAAGGTCAACGCGATGTATTAAAGCCATATTTCATTGCAGGTCGAGGTACTAATGACGTTAATATACTTGCTGCTCGATATTATGCGATAATGACCTTCGGACTGAGGCCCTCATGCCATTATGGAGATACTCAGGCCTTTTATTCATGATAGTGAATAGCGACCAAGAATTTACTCTAAATAACTCATTTAAGTCTTATCAAATATATGCCTTCTCACTCCCAGTTTTTTTGGAGTTAGAAATGATGCATGGGTATGTGATAAAGTATCTATGTTCTTTTTTGTGAATATGTTTTTCTTGGTTTGTTTCCTTTCAGTTTAGTTGATATGACGTCAACCTAAAATGTCAACAAATAACACTTATTTATTTTGTTACACAATACGTCAAGATAATCTTTATTGCAATATCTTTCAATGTATAGTTAGGGAACCGACCGAAATGCAATTTCTAACTCAGTTTTAATGTCATATGACTCAAATCTTATTTAAGTTATCAATATCCTATTGAAAAACTTGCATTATTCCGCTTAACCATTACCACGCTAAACGTCTTAAAAAGTAATTGTCCATCACAATCTGGACAAAACCATTCATCATTTCTTAGGAAATTTTTGAAATAAGAGCTGAAAGAGCAGCTAACACTGCGGGACCATGACATTTATAGTTTTTCTTTTGATTCATGAACGACAATATTCAGGATGCAGAAAAACAGCGTTTCTTTTACGTGTTTTATAGTGTTAATTTCTTTGTCTTTCGTCAGAATATACATGTTAAATTTGACCAGGTAAAGTAACCAAAGAGACGATGACGAAAACAACGCTATGATTGATTCATCTGTCAGGGTCAAGGAAATAAGTTTAAAATTCAAAATCGGCATATATTGTTTTGCTTTCTTTATTCATGTATGTAATAATTGGAATTCCATCACACTTAAAATATAAACAACATCAATAAAAAAAATGTTTGGACAATTAAACATCTAAAATAATTGTAGGTCTCATTACTTAAGTTTGGTAAAAATGGGTGTTTTAACACTTTCTTAAAAAGGCTTTAACAAGGCAAAGCAA
The DNA here is from genome assembly GCF_026571515.1 of Ruditapes philippinarum. Lineage (NCBI taxonomy): Eukaryota > Metazoa > Mollusca > Bivalvia > Venerida > Veneridae > Ruditapes > Ruditapes philippinarum. The sequence continues at coordinate 277,355 of NW_026860036.1, forward strand.
AGCAATTCACAATACAAGAGTCCGGTTGAAAGATTGGGAAAGATGACTCAAATCGCATTGCTTCTGGGCACTGAGCAACGACAATGCACAGATTGACCTTAGGGACGCCAGCCCTGTTGGCACCCCAAGCACGTGCTATGAACGAATTGAAAATGCCGCATAACCACCGAAAAGACGCACATTGATTGTTTGATAAGTTCCTAATACGTATTAAATACTACTAAATACGCCGTGAGGATGCCATTCGCCGTAGAATCATTGTACACACACTAAGAACGCTCTAAAAATCCTGTTAAGTCGCATATAAATGCCGTAAGAACAAAATAGGAATGCCATATGAACGCCCTGTAAACGCAGTATAACCTTCATAATTGTACTTGAAACGCATTAAATAGGATGCCAAAATTTGCAATTTTGCCTGAAAAGAAATCGCGGGTTCTAGTACGGCTACGGCATTTTCCAAAACATAAAATGCCGGTTTAGGTCGCTTAAGATAGTCATACTGGGTACTTATTAGAGAAGGAGAAATAACGATTTACCGCTAGAGACATTTCAACTTCGTGAATTCGCTTATATAGATACAATTTCAACTGTATGACGATTTCAACTGATTTGATCATTAGATATTGGCTAAATAATTCAAACTTTACATATTCAGCTTCATCAAATTATGATTTTAATTTGACTAACATACGTTTGTGAATCTGAAATCGTGAACTTATGAAGTTGAATCCGTGAAGACACAATGGCATCACCCGTTATTAGCAGGAAATCGCAAATCATTCACTTTGTATAGTGGTAGCATTGCATGGATCTTTTGCAAACTACCACTGGGAATACCTGTTTGCAGCCACATTGTATCCCCTGTCTTTTTCTTTTGTCTTTTCCAAACCATATATCAATAAAGCCCTATCCTGTCCATCATGTTTTGCCCTTTATTTACATAATAACTTCCTGATAATTACAAGAAACAATTGATACAGACGATATATACATAGGACGTAAATCCATAAGCTGCCCTTTTTGTTGAACTTATTTAACGATGTGTGCATGCAAAAAGAAAAACAATCAACAGCTATCAAAAACATAAATATTGAAATATTGATAAGGAACAATTTTTTTTTGATAACTCTTAAGCATTTTTCATAAGATTCGTCTATATTCTTTCACTAACATAACAGCTTAATTTCAATACAAAATACAAAACAACATTGTTAAACAAGTGAAAATACATTTATGTCGTGCATCTCAAAATACTTTTGTATTTTATAATATTAACGACACGAGGGCATGTACCAGAAATCATTTTAATAAATAAATAGAGGATATCCAAGTTTCTATAAATAGATAAAGGATCTATTTTCATCGAGTGGTATGAAAATAAATATTTTACGAGTGGCAGTAACCAGGAGTGAAATATGATAATTTTCATACCTCAAGATGAAAATATATCCTGTATTAATAGAAATTTGAAGTTTCTGTTTATTTTATACCTTTTTCTCGTTTTTAACCTCATGAATAGGCAATATTCACTTTTAATCTTGTTTATTGGCCGAATTTAGAGGAGAGTCGTCCGGCAACACACCAGTGAAAATATGGAAAATATATTTCACTGCAGTGAAAAATAAATTTTTACAGTGAAAATACGGAAAATAACAAAACGCATTTTATTTCATAAAAAATTCTCAATATTTCATTTATAAGTATATAATAAAACAATATACTTATGAATAAAATGACCCTATTTGTATATTCTGTTTATATGTAAAGTAATTCGAATAATACTGTTATGATATCATGTTTGTTAGCAATGTGAATCTTTTCGTTTCTTTACTCGTTTCCCCTTGGATTGACGTCTTATCATGTGTAGTAGCTTTTCCTCATTCTTTTCCTGAGTAAAGAAAGCACTTTCCATCACGCTACGAACTTTATAAACATGTTTAATCTCCTTGGCAACAGTTGGGCTAAATGGCATTACCTGAATTGGGCGAACTTCCCTACTATACGTATCCGGACTTTCAGTATCAGTATTATCGGTTTGATAACTGTGTACAACCGTTTCCGGTTGAGACATTTCCGGTTCCGGTTTATATACTTCCTTTTCCGGTGTAAAAAAAAATCTTTTATTTGCCGGAATGTCTTTGATTGAATCTACACTGGCTATATCTAGAGTATCAGGAGATATATTACGAATGTCACGTTCATCGTCACTTTTTGGAATCTTTTTCTTTTTCCTTGTCTTCCTTTTGTGTTTATGTTTGCTGATAATTACATTTTCCATTTGGATTGGAGACGCTTCATCTTCATCTACAAATGCTGGAATATTTCCATTAGCCACAGGCTTGATAGGTGTTTTATCAGGGCCAATTGTGAATTGTTTAGCTTCCCCTTGTTTTTTATCGTCTCGATGGATAATATCCGTTTGACTGCTTGTAGTTTGAACATTTTTCTTTGTTTTGATATTTGCTTGACTTTTCTGATTTTTTGTCTTAATCATGTCTGTTTGACATTGTCCATTAGACTGTAATATTGCTTCTGTTGATACACCTTTATCTTTGTGTTTCAATGGTGGTACTTCAGACATCATAAAATCAGTTAATCTGTCTGATTCCGTTAAGGTTACTTGGCAGCCAATCTCTGCCCTCGGAATACGTATTTCATTCATTTCAGAGTTGATGTTAGGTTCAGTCAGATCTTTTGTTTCCACAGTATGGTGTAGTTGTACCTGGCAAGCAAAATCTTTTAAAGTTGGACTAGTGGGCGGTTCTGGTACGGATACCATGACTGGCTGTTGCAGGGATGGTTTATTCTCCGCGGGAACCTGTAATGGGGTTAAAGCATACTTTTATTTCTCAAAGATATGTTCATTTCTGCTCATGGTTGTTGCTTTGTCTATTTCAATGACAAGGAATGACAACTCCATGAGTGTTTTTTTTCGTGTAATACGAAATTTACTTCCCTTTTAGGTTAACCATTATTGTGAAAAACAATGCGATTGTGAATTTATTGTGTGTACATGAATAACAAAAACATTAAAGATTAAAAGATCTACATTAAATAAATCAATACATGTGACTAGGAAGTAAAACAGTGGTTAATTTACGCTCATGCAGACGACATCGATTAGATAAAATTATGATCGTGGAATGAGGAAGAATTATTTAAATTATTTATTGACCTCGATTAAATTTGTTCGTTAAAATTTGTAAGATGTCAGCAGTGGACTTTTTAAAAAGATAAATACATATGTACATTCAACATGCAATTTCAAATAACAACCCTTTATCCTTTTTTCATTGCTTTACCAAATAAATTACCTTTAATAGAAAGTAATTTGTAAATATGTAATGCTTTCTATTCAGAAACATTAAACGTACAATGGTTATTGATCGTATTGTCACCTTAGTGCATTAACGGATTAAGTCCTTTTAAATTCAATAGGAGTTAACCAGTTATTGTCCCAAGATAATTAAACATGTTAAATCTAAGAAGGATAATGTTTTGCTATTGAAAATGCTTAACTTTTTAATACATGTAAATAGAGCAGGTGCAGTGATCCAGTGTTAACAGTGATTGATTGACTACAATTCGTAGGTTGTGAGTTCAACCATCAGCTACTCAAACTAATTACAATATAGGTTACCATGACGACTATATGTAAACGTGTATTTCACACAATACCCTCTGGAACCCTTTAATAATAATTCATATGTAGTATACTTTTTATCAAATGATATTACTGACAGGTAAAATATTTTAAGAAAAAGTGAGATCCAAGAGCTTATTTCTTATCATCTACATGTAGATGGTATATAAAATAAAACACTTTTTATTTTCTATTTACTTAGTTACGAATGGATTGTCTTATGACATACGATTTGGTACGATTTACCTTTTCTAAGTCATTGCTGCTTTTAATACGACATGTTCTGTATAGGCAACATGATAATATCATAACAACAATCAACAGAATGGCCGACAACACTCCCAGAGCAATTACTACAGCCAAGTAGTCATCTGGAAAAAATACAACAACAAGAGATTTCATTATGTTCATTGCCGGATAGTCATCTGTAACAAAAACACTTGTAGGGATGTTAATTGTGGAGTAGTGATCTGTGACAAAATAAAAAGATGACACGATGTTCATTGCCTAAAAGTCGTTTTGAATAAAAACAGATGCCAGATTGCCGGATAATCATCTATAACAAAAACACATGTACGGATGTTAATACCCGAGTAGTCATCTGGCAACAGATCTCACAACAGTTATCTGGAACAAAAACAGATTTCGTAATGTTAATTTGAAAAAAAAACATGGCTGCAATTATGAAACTTTCTTTATTACTGAAAAAAAAACTCTAAGTATATATTTAATGAAATGGTAAACTGTATTTGTCTCATTTACCGTTTGTGACAAAGTTATACGCAAGTGTTTAATATATATTGCAAAAGAACTGGCAAAAATATGAATGATCTAAGCTATAATATCATTGCAAACATTATGATTCTGCTGTGTCTGCGGAGAAGCATGCGAGGAATTCCGCCCAAAGTAAGGAGGACAGTCGTCACATCAGCGTAGAGGTGACGGCAGAAATGAAATATTCAATAATAACAGAACATGTGGTTTGATAAATTTTATAAAAATCAGTAAATCGATACCCTTTTCTTCAGAATTGTCCTCTGCTGTTGTTACATTGTGTGAATCTGTTGACGTTATAATAGTAGTTGTCATATTCTCAGTGGTTGTAGATGTGGTTACCGTGGTAATGTTCATTGTTGTACTGGTTGTCGTCTGCATGCAGTATTGTTGTGATGTAGGCGGACAGCTGACAGTTATGTTAGCATTCTGATTGGCTATTAAGCAACAGCAACAAAAACAACAACTAAAAATGATTATCAAAAGGTTACGTAATTAATGTTCTAGGAATAGAACACATATTTATTGATGTTATCTTATCTGATATAATCATAAAATTATCCTCTATTTTTTAACAAAGAATGGCGAATGCGCAAACAATTCTTTTGTCTGGGTTTCACGTCGCATCAACACAGTATAGGTCATACGGCGACTTTCAGGCTTTACTGGCGGAAGAAGACCTCAAGTGTCGGCAGAAACAGGCATTTGAGTAGAACAACGGCGTAACGAAAGCTATCTGGATAACCTTCTGACATGTAGAATCCGACGACACTTGCACGGCTCGAACCTACAACTACCTAAAACCCCTGTCACACTAGGGCGGCGTTCTCACGGCGTCCAATGAATTTTCAGAACGCCGAGGTGAGCGCAGTAAGATCGCAAACATCGCCGCAGCATCGCCGTAGCATCGTAGTGGTATCGCATAGAACGCCGACCGACGGCGCGCATTTTGAGCATGTTCAAAACAAACGCCGTCACTCGGCGTTCTAAAGTGAGCTCAGTGGGATCGCAGCAAGGACGCCGTAGCAACTCAGTAACATCTCCTACAACGCAACAGGAGCGCCGTGAAAGCGCAAAAGGAACGCCGAATGAACGCGGTGGTTATCCACGGCGCTTGTACGGAGTTTGTGCGGCGTCCTTACCGCGCTTATACTGCGTGTGCACGGCGCTTTTACAGAGCTTTACGATTTCAGCGCAGTGTGAATGCCGTAAGGGCGCCGTATAAGCGCCGTAAAAGCGCAGTGAAAGCGCAAAGAACGTCGTAGAAGCGCGATCTGAACGAAGACAATCGTCAATTAAAACGCCGTGGAAGCTCCGTAGCATCGCCATGATTGCCGTGGGGACGCCGTGAAGACTCCATGAAGTCTTCATGTCATCAAAAATATTAGATTTTTCATTGCGATCTCGCGGCGCTTTGTTAAATTTTACAACGCCGTGCAAACGCAGTGAAAGCGCAGTCTGGTGTGACAGGGCCTTAACCAACGACCTTTCATACGGACGCCCCTTTTATACCCAAAATAAATAGTTAAAACGCTACTTGAAATTGTATGTAACAAACAAATAGAAATAGAGAAATACAGAATCACTAAAGAAAGCCCAACACGACAAAATTGAAAATGTTGCAGGCTCGGTTTGATTGAGCCTGTTCATGGACGGTACTGGAAAGTGCAAGTTATCGTCCACGCCCCCTAGCACCGGCTTAAGCAGAATTCAACATTTAACATGACAATGGTGAAATTTTGAATTTAGAAACATCCGCAGATGTGTTCATAAAAGTCTATGTAAAAAAAATCTGGAAACAAAGTGATCCCTCGGAAGCATTAATCACAACAATATTACAAGAGAATTGCAGACTCGGTTTGATTGAGTCTGTACATGAGGGGTAATGAATACGTGCAACATCCCTCACGCCCCCGAGCACCGGCTTGAGCGGTACTCAATTCTCAACACTTAATAGTGCTGGCATCAATGATCCTGAAGGACCAGAAAAATATAACAACTCTGAAGTGAAGTACAGGGCAACTTTTTACAGCTGCCACACAGCACTTAACACCTGCTGTTGTGAAGTATAAAAATCTTGAAATAAAGTGATCCCTCTGAATCATTAAACACAACAAAATTACAAGAGAATTGCAGACTCAGTTTGATTGAGTCTGTACATGAGGGATAATGAATACGTGAAACACCCCTCACGCCCCCTAGCACCGGCTTGAGCGGTACTCAATTCTCAATACTTAACAGTGCTGGCATCAATGATCCCAAAGGACCAGAAAAATATAACAACCAGAAAAATATAACAACAATAAAATACTTAAACAGATATAGCTTTTACCCCTTAACTTGGTTGTTTACAAAAAATAATATTAAATTAAAAAACCCTTTGCATTTAAGATTAAAAATATAATAAACGGAAACCTTTAAACCCCATCCAGACCTTGCCGTCGCTATCATTACGGGTATTTTCTAGGTTAAGCAGTATATAAGTAACCTGTGCTTGGAAGTTTTCTATATCTTGTTTGTTATCACTACATGTCCACTCATAAAGGATAGTACTATTTTCACCACTTCCAATCCGAACAGTTTGATTGCACGCCCCATTTCTGAAAGAAGTTATTTGTCGTATAAGCTCTGATTTTGATGGTCAAATTCGAGAGAACGAACGCATACAAACATGTTATTGTTATGATATGCAGTTTTATTAACTTACGAATCGGTATTTGTTTTGAGTTTGAAGACACATAAAAATTGTAAAGATCACTTTTTCACTTTTTAGCCTGCTCGTTCCTGAACGAATTCAGGGACACCTGATGTCTTTCATCATTGTCGCCGAATGACTTTAACAATTTCGGTGTGACTCAAAGTTCAACAAAACAAACAAACAAACAAAATTAAAAAAAAAGAATTATGATTTTTATTGATTAAGCAGGACCACAGACCATAGTTTCAGTATATTTAGTATAAACGGAAGCATGCTGAAGCCACCCACCATATGAAATCTAGCTTATTTAAAGTGGTAAATGTCACAAGGTGAGAAAAATGTGCAGCCTGACCGAGACTCGAACCCGGGACCTCGGAATACCGTACCGCGGCTCTGCCGACTGAGCTATCCGGCCGCTTACACATCCTCTCCCCCTATATAGTGAACAGTTCTGAACCGTGACATACTCCCCTGCTATATTGAAATTTGTCCTCGAAATTCACAGAGTTACAGAGCAATGTGAATTAAACTCTGAGCTATATTCAGTCACGGCCCCACGTTGGGCGCCAAATGTCACAAGGTGAGAAAAATGTGCAGCCTGACCGGGACTCGAACCCGGGACCCTCGGAATACCGTTCCGCGGCTCTACCGACTGAGCTATCCGGCCGATTACACATCTTCTCCCCTAAATTGTGAACAGTTCTGAACCGTGACATAAAGAACATGTATATCATTTCCTTCAGAATTATAGTTTCGATATTACCCGTTTCCCGTTAATATGCTGTACATTTTATAGATATCAATATAAGCATCACAGTTGTCTATCTCCACGGAACAGTTGCAGCTTGGGTCAGACGGACTGATGGACGAAACCTCAAAATCTTTGTTCCAAATGTAGACTGTAGTGTTCTCTCTTGTTATTGTAGATGTCGTGGCGGAACACAACTCTAACATTTTATCGTCTGCAAGTTTTATGCAAAAGGAAGACAAAATAAGAAATTTACATTGATCTATGAATACAATAAATATCATTATATAATCACAGGAACATATTTCAAAAGCATCAATTTCCAAAATTTTTTCTTTCCGCACTAGATTTCAATGAAATCATATATCCATGACAGAAGATCTCTCCCGAAAAACGACATAGTACCGAGTGAGAAAGCAAAACGGTCGGGCTCTCAGACGGCCACGAACAGCCCGTACACCGGGGATACTCAGTGCGAATCGCAAGTTCTTCATGTTAGGGATGCTGGGTGGATGGCACACTTTGCCATTTCTTCGGAGAAAAAAACAGTTCCATGCACACTCAGGGGTTAGACCCTAACTCCACCTAACAAGGCCCTTATCAACTCTAAGTAACTGTTAACATTGTAACACGAATGTAGGTAGCATCAGTGTCAATGTTAAAAATGTATTTCAATTCAATTTCCATCTAAATAGTGCTTTACAATTAAGTTTCATTAAAATACTGAATTAAGATTTGGTTGTAAATGTTGTTTTTAGTTCGTGTGAAAAAAACAACAACTAAGTTTATGATCGACAGATTACAAACTTGTATGTTACCGAGAGTTGACCAAGGTGGATTAAGTAGGGGTCAGGGTCTGACCCAATATTGTGTGTTGTCCAAAAATACATTAACAACGCAAGTGCTGTGAAAGAAGTATCTTCCAATGTTAATTTAAGTTTGATCAATTGTTCTTAATTTGTTCCGTCACTAGAATGTAGTGATTGAAGTAAATATAATTCGTATGGAAAACAGAACACGTATGACTATATTCACAAGCACATGCCAAATATGCGTCTTGATTTATCAAAAACAGTGTTGTTGATGAGATGTTTTACTCTAAAGCTATTACAGCCAATCAGAAATAAGAGGGCCAGACATCTATAGTACATTTTAAAGGTGCATAAATCAAATTAAACTATTTATCCTTAGTTTCCTATCATTCACAGATTCTATCCATGCGATCAGTGCAGTCTGGACATGGTCTCTACTCTACCATATCCAATCAGTACTTATTACATATATGATGTTTCCCCTTAAAACAATAAAAGGTTTTGTCCAATTTTAATTGAAAGAAATTTTGTATGCCAAGGGTTTAGGAAACTTGTTTTCCTAAAACGAGTAGGAATTGATAGATCCCTACTCTGACTTTCCATTTGAATAGCAATAGATTTAACCACAAACATGAACATGTGCTCTTTTGTTAACAAATATGTTGTGGTGAAATTATTATTGCATCCACTAATCTGATAAGGGATTAATGCATGTATTACGGAGATTAAAAATCTTTGGTTGTAAGTACTGTCAATTTATGTTTAAAATACTTGTCACGAGATAATTTAAACGTATGAAAAATATCGTTATATAATCTTACCCTCTATGCAGTAGTAATCAATGAACATGTAACGACTTAAAGTAGTAAGATTTCCTGTACAACTCGCGTCAGTATTTTGATTCTGTACTCCCAAGTAACAATTCTGTCGTCCGTTACAGCCTTCATGATAAGTTAAAGTTTCGAAATAAAATGGGAACAGACAGTCATTTGCTTGGTCATATGTACAGCAAACAGAAAAGTTGTGCATATCGTCGTAGTATCTAGGACAACCTGTAGATTGTAATTTGGAACCCACTGTTACATGTTTGATGGCAACGACATGACCATTACCACAGGAAGCATTGACGAAGACTTTATCAGGATCTGACGACGTTCCGGAACATGCCGATGGTGACTGTATGATTTGAAGATTCGATGGCTGGCAGGTCACTGTAAATAAACGTAGTTATATCAAAACATGATAAAAAAGAAACAGATTCTGTTGTCAATAATATGCGTGCACGCACACTGTAAACTGTTAGTCCCTTTAATACAATATGTACTGTGCATGTAATTATACTTTGATTTAATTTGTCATCTTATTGTACAGTTCTTCTCAATCTTGCTACTATTATTTCATGCCTATAGATGCTTATGTTTCCTGTAATTTGTAAACCGACTGAAAATAAAGTTTCTTGTATCTTGTATCTTGTACCCATGCATTATTTTATCGACTTATAGTTTTAAAGTGACTTCTGTTTCAAATGGTAACATTGCTAAAACAGCTTAGATTCTTTCTGATAATGCATTAAAGGCATTGTACAATTTGTTAAGTCTTTTTACAAGAATACATGTCGATATAATAACGAAGCTAAAACTGTTTGATTCCCTAGCTGTATCAATTTTGCTTCATTCACTAGATGTATGAGGAATATATTCTCCCAAAGAGGTTGATAAGATTAAAATAAATTTTGCAAAACCATATTAGTTGTGAAATCACAGACTCAAAATAATGATGTTTTAGGTGAATTCGGGAGATTCCCCTTATTTGCGGGGTTGGAGGTCCATATGGATCGCAAAATTGAGCATCAGTAAAAAGGATATGTGAATTTCCGCTCATCTAGATGTGAAGTTTAACACCAGATGTGAATGTTTAATAAGGTCAATCGTATGGTAGGTTTTCAACTTTTAAGCAGTTTTATAAACTTCAAACTTTTTTAAACGAAAATCGAAATGTGATTCTACCCTCCTGACTCTCCTCTATATTACCCATTTTTGCATTGGATTATTATGCAGTCTTCATCGAGATATTCTTTTCGTTGAGTGTTTTATACTGTAACAGTACGGGTACGTTTCAGTCATTATCGAAATGTGCCAGGAACGTTATGGTTTTAACCGTAATGTTTCTCGTAATGGTTAATCATTACGCCTTGAACATTAATTAATCATATCCTGATGATCAACGATAAAACATCAAATTTGAGTATAAACGTAGTATATAAAATGAAGAAAAACAGAACCCCTAAAGAAAGCCCAACACAACAAAATTGTTAAATGTTGCACGCTCGGTTTGATTGAGCATGTTCATGGAAGGTAATGGAAAAGTGCTAGATACCGTCCACGTCCCCCAAGCTCCGGCTTAAGCAGAATTCAACATTTTAACACAAAATGGTGAAATTTGAATTTAGAAACATACGCTGATGTGTCCATACGGTGGAACCTTCAATGTGACACAGAAGTGTCATGTCATGAGAAGCGGCGAATGGTCCCCCAGTAAAATAATGCGTGTGCCCTAAACGAGAAAACAATGGGCGGAGCTAAATAAAATGGAATTTTGAAAGGGGATCTGAGGTTATGAAGCCTGCACATCTTTTGACAAGACGTCAAAAGACAAATTTAAAAAGCACTACCTATTGGGCTAACCACGGCCGGACGCTACCTGTTGAGCTAATGCATATCGCCGACTTCGTTACAAATAATTGGAAAAAACGTTGCTACCTCATAAAAGGTATTTCTACTCGAATATTTGCGAATAATATTTTACTTGCTTCCTTTTAGTATTGACATGACTCTAGTACTCTATCTCAATAGCTTAGCGCAGATTCGACGTTATTTTTGCAAAATTTTGAAACTTGGCACGGCCTCGTGAACGCCGTAAACAGTTACCCTCGAGCTAGATATTCCCATCTTTACCGGCAGCCGGTGTAACATCCTTAATTGTAATCCGCGCAAGACAAGTCGCGTGTTTTAAATGACGTCATTCCCGCGCGCCTTTTATGAATGATTTTCGTTCTTAGAATGACGTCCTTTTGACGTTATGAATGAAGTTGTAAATTCAAACGCTACTATCAATGGAAATCTTAGTTCTTTCCGAAATGATTTTTCTGCGTAGTATTCAAGATAAAGAATCAAACACCGGCTGCCGTAATAGACCGGAATATCTAGCTCTCGCGTAACTGTTTACATACGGTAGTATCGCGGCCCTCAGCCGAGTTTCAGCTGAACATTTACCCGAGAGTTAGAAATTTCGGCAGCCGGTGTTTGATACCAAAAGATAAAAAAAAAACTTGAATTTTCTGTTTATTATATACATTTTTCTCTTTTTATAATTTGCAATTTGAGAGACTTTCCTATAAATTGTGTGTACTGGCAGAATTTAGAAGAAAGTAGTCAGGCAAGACATCTGTGAAAATACGGAAAGTATGTTTCACTGAAGTGAAAAATAAATTTTACAGTGAAAGTACGGAAAATAAAATACACATTTAATTTCATCAATATTTTCTCAATATAATGATTTTACATCATTATTATATTTATGTACGCCGAACACGGCGATGTGCATCGTCAATAAAAAAAATGAATTATAAATTTTTCAACTGATATTAATAAAACCTGTGGCATTAGTGTATTTGAGATGTTATTATAGCATCATATGGAAAGAAAACATAATAAGAATGGAAAATATCAATAGAATGCGTTGTTATTGCTTCCTAAAAGGCTTTGTTAACTATCTTATCGCAAGGACAAATAAAACAGTTGCATATACATGTAGCAGTCCCTAACCAGTATTTATTTGCACTTGAAAATCACGAGGGTTTTTAGAATTTATTATAATAATACTTGTGTCAGGACGGTTGTAAGGCTAGAAAGAATGTTTTAAACCAGTCTACCTCAAATGTTTAGCCGTTTCTTATAATGCCAAAAATATCTGTGGACAACAATTAAAGTTTTTGGGCTTTTTATATTGTCTATTTAAATCAGCTTTACAATAAAACACTGGCAAATTTTTGAAAATGATCATCGACTGGTTTCTCAACTTACGATCGGGTTGTTCGAATTACGGAATATTTCTTTAACACCAATCTATGATGTTTCATGGTAAACTTCAAGAACATCACCAATATTAGTCAAAGTTTCGTATCATTATGAGCTTTATAATCCCTCGTGTAATTTTTTATTTTGGGGGTCTTTTAGATCACATTAAGCCACTACTCTCTCGTATTATTAAACTCTTATTGATATCAATATTTTATAATTTAATAATTTCATATCAACAATTAAACAACAAACTTACCTTGTGCTATAAAAGCGCCAATTGAAACACATATTATCGCTAGAAAGTTTAATTTCGTCATATTAAGTTTTAAACAATCATATCATTTTTAATTTGAATAAAAACACTAACGGTTAGCATTGAAATCTTCACGCAACTGTTAAGGAGATTTGTTTTATTGTTATCACATACAGAGGGTTGATCAAAATGTAATATATCTTATCAGAAAATAAAATAGAACGGCTCCATGTATTCATGTATAATATCACACAAACGCGTAATAAATAAATAAATTGTTGGTAAAATGAATGCCATATCTTTAACCCAGGCACATATATAATGTAGCGCACACAACTTAAACTAAATAAAACTTGAGTACATTGACAACAAAACAATGCTTGTTTTCCTGAAGTTATTTTTTGTACACAAATGCAAATAAAGCACGATAAATCAAAGATTTATAGATTGAGAAGATTTGGTAATATTTATTTTATAAGGCTACGTGTACATATATTAAGTGATCTCTAAAAACTTTTTAAATAAATCACAGACAATTAAATACAGAAGCCTACGGTAACTAAAGAGCACGTGAATTAAAAAGGAATGTTTACAAACACAGTATCAATATCAGAAGACTTGCGAAAGGTTTGATAATCTTAAAACAAAAATAGAAATGAGCCGCGTCACGACAAAACCAACATAATGGGTTTGCGACCAGCATGGATCCAGACCAGCCTGCGGATCCGCGCAGTCTGATCAGGATCCATGCTGTTCGCTATCAGTTTCTTTACTTGTTATAGGGTTTGTAAGCGAACAGCATGGATCCTGATCAGACTGCGCATTATGTTGGTTTTGTCGCGACTCGGCTCAAATGTTAAAAGCGAGAAAAAATGATTAGAAAATTACAAACGTCAATACATGATTTGTTTATGCTTTAGAGAGTATAACAAGTGTGGGAGAAGCCGGTAGAATAGAAAAAGAAAAAATGACAAAATTATCATCTAGAGCTACTATGCACTCGTCAAAGGGCAAAGCTGATAACAAGGCAGTAAAATGAAACTCAGGTTTTTAAGGATGATTCTCTTGCTCAAAATCCGAACACTAACACCGAACCGCTGAGTGCAACAATTGCGTCCGAAATATTACCTGGGCATAGCACTGTAATAGTAAAATAGACATAAATGTGAGACCAAAAGAAAAAGGGCACAGACGGCCCCTATTCGGAATGAAGCACCTTTCAGTGTAGGTGGATCCAGACCAGAGATTACAACTAAATATAACGGAAGCAAGAAAAGAAGTAGCTCACATAAAACTCATTTAAGATATAAGAACTCTCCAACCACCACACAAGAAAGATCGTATCCAAAACCTTATCACGATTCATATAGCAGCGAATGCAAATGATTACGATAATGACATGAAACCGTTAGGTCATGAAAACCGATGCCTTTCTCATGAGTAAAACAACTAAGTTTTCTTAAAGGTGTGGGCATAAAAAAAGAGACGTAATAAGATTATTCCGACACATTTCAGTTTAAGACACCGACATCATGCACAACTCAAGAGTGAATCATTTAGTTTATTGGAAAGAGACATAAAATATCTGCTTTGTATAATTGACAATTATGATGAAAACAGGTACTCGACGATGATAAATAATGGCCATGGTTTAACAAGATCTAAAGCGATGAATAATTTATCTAGAAAAAGACGAAAAAGAAAGGGTCAGTAAAAACAAATGCTTCTACAGACAAAAACAATGATATAGTGAGAAATGATGCGTACAATGATAATTCTGATGTTGAAAACACAGTTGATAGTTTGCGAATTGTTAACCCTACTACACGAAGAAGGCCTCAAATGGCACAAACGGAAAGCTTGAAGACAACATTGGAAGCAGTTCTTAATTCATCAAAAGTAAAAAGAAACAAATAATACTCAAAAAGGTAAACAATGCTATTATGACAGTACGATGATGGAAACCGTTTTTACTATAGTACTAAATTACATTTTATTAAACATGACGTTATTTTGTAACAGTTATTAATTGGCATGATTAAATAAAGCCACATTGCATATATATATATACATGTACATGTATCCTTATGTCACTTTTAGATATAAAAAGTGATAATAAGCATTCCTTATATTTTGTTTGTTTGTTTCATTCGTAATGTCTTTTTCTACAGGAGTCATTGTATCATTACCTATTGTTAAGGTTTTTTAGCAAGAATAAAAATTAGTTATAAAGAGTATTATGCTCGTTATACGATCGAACGTTATAAAACATTATTGTAAGCAGTGGGAAGTACTAAGATTCGTTAATAGTCGTAAAAGTAGGACGTCCTATTATAATCTCAATCGCTATGCCTCGCCTATTTTGACTCAGGAGATTAAAAGAGTGTAGTGACTTTTGTGTGTTTTTTTCCGCTGTATCAAAATTCTTCTTGATTTAAAAATAAACACAACTTTTCCCGATTACCGAAAAAAAATAATAATAGAAAAGTGGAACATTAAGTCCCAGTAAAAACGTTTGAGGGAGAGGCATTTGATCACGGGTCAAAATATATTATAAAACGACTGTGTGATGATCAAATAAAATCATAAACAAATAACACTTCTATGTCCCTATGAAAGCCGTGCTCCATAACAATGCAAATTAACTTTATATCGTTTTTATTTTTTAATGAATTTTCATTAACATTCGATGCAAATGTCTTTGTTTTTACAATTAGAATAGGCCTTCAACTAATAAAGGTAAAATTAAGTAAAAAATAAAAACAGGCGTAAAATAAAATGCACACCAATAGACATTTAGTACGCGTTATCTGAACTAGATAAAATAGCACCTCAATTACCAATGTATTGAACATAAATATTAGATATATTGAAGAATTCTTTCTATTAAAATTAATGTTGGATCAGAACAACAATCTCTTAAAACAAAACATTGCCATTGACGAGTGTTCTATTCATACAACCAAATCATGATTATCAACGATCATTTATTTAGACAAAAACAAGAGATATTGTTCAACATTTAGTAGGGAGTGTGAACTATTTCTTTTAGATTGGTATAGATAATTCCAAACTGTCACATTGTTTAACGTTTATCCCGACTTTTCTGATTACTCATACCAACCTGCGATTATGAATGCAAGGAGTGTAAGATGTGTTTTTTCAATGATGATACCGTATCCTTTACAGTGCCTCTCTCATTCAGAAATGGTGTGTCCATCATTAGCTATTCGCTATTGTAAATAATGCGTAAAGCGTTGTTACAGTTCGGCACATCCATATAACACTTAGCAAAGAATATGAACAAATCATTCAAGAACAAATACGATATAGAAATGAATGCTGGCATAGTTTAACTGTATATACGTATGTTAACAAATAAAACAATATTTGGACATTCTTTTGTGAACGCTTATATAACAAAGAACATTTCAAATTTTGTTAACCTAATTGTATTGCCCTTTGTCACCTTCTCAAAATTTCTATTATCCAATATTAAATTGTTATTGTAAATTCATTATTTTAAAATACAGCCTAAAATAGTTTGTTTCAAATATTAACATGCAATTTTATGTCTATTTTTTGTAAAGATACACCAAAAACTTAACTGTAGATGGGCAAAAAATGTGTCATTTTTGCGATGTTTTATGAAACTTGAGCAGTATTTTTTCAAATCGATGGACATATTAAAGCATTAGAATTAGGGGATACAATTTTATTTGATAAATTGAAGCTTTATTTTAACAACATGTTTAGTTATAATTGTACATGTAAAACAATGTTTTTGATAAATAGATATTCGTTTATTTACTGATTTTAACATAAATGTCAGTTCGCCTTATTTGTAATAAAAATTACAAACACTAGTGTCTGTGGAATGGTGATTCATTTCTTTAGTTATAACAATTATAAATTTCACTTAAATAAATGTTAAGATAAGATGATATCAAATAAATGTATCACCAATTCTGATATTAAAATGGCGAAGTCGTTTAGAAAAATTATGGCAAGAAAAACACTAAAAATAAAAGCAAACTCAAAAAAGAAATGGTTTCTGCCAAAACCTGAACTCAAGTTTCAAAGTGAACCGTACAGTAGTTTGTATTCTTGACTGTCACATTTTGAAACTTGATATGTATTGATAAGTACGGTTGAATCTTTTTTGAAACATCCGTAAACTGAGAATTATTTATGTATTGTATTAATGGTATTAATTTGAAAATGAAAAGAAGAGTTGAGGCCATTTAATTTTTTTTTGTTATTGCGAGTGTGTTAGGATTTATTGAAGTATACCAACAAAATATTATTTCGTAAACAAATTTACATTATTAAGTAGATTTTAATACTATTAATGACGAAGAATTTGGTATCAGTCACAAAACCGTTTAATTATATAATGAAGCGTATAAAAATGTAATTGTAAACGTTAACCAACAAAACTGACACCAAATGACATTTATTTTGTTAGACATGACGTCAAGATAATCTTATTGCAATATGTTTCAATGTATAGTTAGGGAACCGACCGAAATGCAATTTCTAACTCAGTTTTAATGTCATATGACTCAAATCTTATTTAAGTTATCAATATCCTATTGAAAAACATAAAATTAAAACTTGCATTATTCCCCTTAACCATTATCACGCTAAATATCTTAAAAGGACTTGTCCAACTTACAATCTAAACAAAATCATTCATCATTTCTATTGATATTTTTAAAAATAAGTTTTACAGAGCAGCTAACACTGTGGAACCATAACATTTACATGACATTTACAGTTTTTCATTTTTATTCATTACCGACAATATTCAGGAAGTAGAATTAACAGCGTTTTCTTTACGTGTTTGATAGTGTTAATTTCTTTGTCTTTCATCAGAATATACCTATTAAATTTCACCAGGTATAGTGACCAAAGAGACGACGACAAAAATCAACGCTTTTTTTTTTGAAACTGAAATCGTGAATTTATGAAGTTGAATCCGTGAAGATACAATGCCATCACCCATTATATCGTAGGAAATCGTAAATCATACATTTTGTCTATTGGTATCATAACATGGATCTTTTTGCTAACTACCACTGGAAATACCTGCCTATATCCACATTGTTTCCTCTGTCTAATGTTTCTTTTCCAAACCTCACATCGATAAGGGTGTTTCCCCTTTCTGTCCATCATGGTTGACTCTTTATTTACACAATGACTTCCTCATAATTTCAGGGGGGAAAAAATAAATACAGACGATGTATACATTTGACGTAAATTTATAAGCTGTTCTTTTTGTTGAACTTATTTAATGAAAGGTCATGTTTAATGTGTGCATGCAAACAGAAAAACAATCAACAACAATCAAAAACCCTAATATTGATATATCGATTGGGAACATTTTTTTGTTTGATAACGCTTAAGCATTTTTCATAACCTTCGTTTATATTCTTCACTAAAATAACAGCTTAATTTCGATACCAAATACAAAACAACATAGTTAAACAAGTGAAAATACATGCATGATGTGCATCTCAATATACGTTTGTCATTTTACAAAATTGACCACGAATCATAAATCCGAAATCATTTTGATAAATAAAACGATATGTTTATGAATAAAATGCCCATATTTGATATTCTGTTTATGTGTAGTACGTGCAATGTAGTTTGTATGATACTGCTATGATATCATGTTTTAGCAATGTGAATCTTTTCGTTTCTTTACTCGTTTCTTTCAATTTTTTTTTTTTTTTTTTTTTTTTTTTTTTTTGGATTGACGTCTTATCATATGTAGCAGCTTTTCCTCATTCTTTTCTTGAGTAAAGAAAGCACTAGCCATCACGCTACGGACTTTATAAACATGTTTAATCTCCTTCCCAACCGTTGGGCTAAATGGCCTTACATGAATTGGGCGAACTTCCTTACTATACGTATCCGGACTTTCATTATCAGTATTATCGTTTTGATAATTGTCTGCAACCGTTTCTGGTTGAGACATTTCCGGTTCCGGTTTATTTACTTCCTTTTCCGGTGTAAACAAAAATCTTCTAATTGCAGGAGAGTCTTTGATTGTATCTACACTGGTTATATCTAGAGTATCAGGAGATATATTACGAATGTCACGTACATCGTCACTTTTTGGAATCTTTTTCTTTTTCCTTGTCTTCCTTTTGTGCTTATGTTTGCTGATAATTTCATTTTCCAATTTGATTGCAGCCTCTTCATCTTCATCTACAAATGCTTGAATATTTCCATTAGCCACAGGCTTGATTGGTGTTTTGTCAGGGACAATTGTGGATTGTTTAACTTCTTCTTGTTTTGTATCTTCTCGATGGATAGTATCAGTCTGACTGCTTGTAGTTTGAACATTTTTCTTTGTTTTGATATTTGCTTGACTCTTCTGACATTTTGTCTTAATCATGTCTGTTTGACATTGTTCATTATACTTTATAATTGCTTCAGTTGATACACCTTTATCTTTATTCTTTAATGGTGGTACTTCAGTTTGAGTTGACTTTTCTTCAGACATCATTAAATCAGTTAATATGTCTGATTCCGTTAAGGTTACTTGGCAGCCTATCTCAGCCCTCGAAATACGAATTTCGTTTATTTCAGAATTGACGTTAGGTTCAGTCAGATCTTTTGTTTCCATAGCAGGGTGTAGTTGTACCTGGCACGCAAAGTCTTTGAAAGTTGGACGAGCGGGCAGTTCTGGTACGGATACCATGACTGGCTGTTGCAGGGATGGTTTATTCTCCGCGGGAACCTATAATGGGGTTAAAGCACACTTTTATTTCTCAAAAAACAACAACAAATTTATATTCCTTTCTACTTATGGTTGTTGCTCTGTTTACAAAACAAGGATTGACAACTCCATGTGTGATATTTTTCGTGTAATACAAACTTTACTTCCCTTTTAGATTAACCAGTATTGTAAAAAGCATTGCTGCGTGTAGATTTGATAAAATAAAGAATAACATAAACATTAAAGATTAATAGATATAGATTAAAGAAATCAATACTTGTGACTAGGAAGTAAAGCAGTGGCTAATGAACGCTCACGCAGACGACATCGATTAAATAAAATTATGATCGTGGAATGAGGAAGAATACTTTAAATTATTTATGGACTCCGATTAAATTTGTTCGATTAAATTTAGATGGAATTTAAAAAATATATATGTATGTGCATTCAACATGCAGTTTCAAATTACAACCCTTTCTCCTTATTTTCATTGCTTAACCATTTAAATTACCTTTAATAGAAAGTAAATTGTAAATATGTAATGTTTTTTATTCAGAAACATTAAACGGTACAATGGTAATTGATCGTATTGTCACCTTAGTGCATTAACGGATTAAGTCATTTTAAATTCAATAGGAGTAAGCCAGTTATATTGCCTTAAAATTATTAAACAGAACAGAACAGAACATCGTTTTATTTAGACTTGTACATAGTACATCGTCATGCATATAGATAAATAAAACAATTATCACGTCACGTGATCATGGTAACACAAAGTACAATGTGATACTTAGAATATATAATAGAATGTACAGTGTTATGAGTAATAAGTAAATATTTTCTCAATCATAGCAGTAATAGAAATTCTACTGGCAACCTCACAGGATATTGTATACCATATTTTACCCAGTGAGTCTAACCATCCCACTGAAAGTAAAACTCCCTCCCGATAAAGGCGAAGGATAGATGTTAACCAGCAGCAAAACTAAATACTTATTGAGCAGTTTAATTCTTTCTAGATAGAGAACAGTATCATTAAAAGTTATACATGTTAACACACACATATCATATGATAATGTATCAAATAAGAGAAAATACCTTTATTATTTAAGAACAATGCATGATTACACAAACAAACATGATGTTATAATATATGAGAATTGTAAAAAAATATTTTCCAAGAGGATGTTAAAAAATCAAATATTTAAGAGAGTATTTCTTATTGCCAAACTTTCTTTAATGTATCTTGCTAAATTCATCAATAAAAGCTAGTTTGAAGTTTGCAATAACTGAATAAATTTGAACATCGATGGTCTAACATAAAAATATTTTTTTATATATGTCTTACGAATATTATTATAACAAGGACAAACCAGAACAAAATGATATTCATCTTCGATATCAAGGGTATTACAGCACTGACAATATCTCTCGTTTCGTGGTAATCTATGTCTACTATATCTACCAGTTTGTATTCTGAGAGAATGGGCTGATAGTCTTATTTTGGTAATATACATTCTTAAACTACGTGGTAAAAGGTCGAGGTAAATTTCATACGATAAATTAGTTTTGCAATTTTTATATAGATCTAAAACATTATTATTTTCAATATTACCATGCCAATCTTGTAAATAATTATCAATAAGTCTTTGTTTAAATATTCTAGGAAATAATTTACCATCAACATTATCACTATTTATAAAACAATCAGCAAAGCCAAATGTATACAATAATCGTTTAACATTTGAGACCCAGTTATTATATCCATGTTCACAATCAATAACACTTTGTTCATAAACTTTTTTCATAATTATATTATCAGTTTGGATTGTTTTACACCAAAACTTGATTACTTTAACAAAACGAGCAATATATAATGGCCATCTTCCTAATTAAACACGTTAAATTTCAAGAAGGAAATCGTTTTTCTATTTAAATTGCTTAAAGGGTATAAATCTACATCATATGAAATTTTTTTTTTTAAATTTATCAACAGTAAAATTATATTGGTTCCACTATTATATGATTGATTCCCGAATAAAAAAGTTATAACATAGAATGTCTCTATTATTTAATGCACATGAATAATGTACGTAAACAGAATAAAATGTTCCGGAACAAAATATTATTTTGCTCTTTTAAGAAGGGTTTTATCCATTTAGAAATAATTTGGTTCATGCGCCATTCGCTTTTAAGCCAATATACATGTATTACCATATTAATAATACAAGCATTTTGGTAATATACTTTTTAAGAATTTCAAGCAATAAGTTTTGTATCAGAAAAATAGCTTTACACACATTAACTTATTTTTAATAAATAGAGCAGCTGTAGTGACCCATTGTTAACATTGATTGATTGACTACAATTCGTAGGTTGCGAGTTCGATCATCAGCTACTCAAACTAGAAACTATCAAGTCTTTCAGATTAGAATTAAAAAATATAGGTTACTATGACGACTATATATTTACGCATATTTCACACAATACCCTCTGGAACCCTTTAATTATAATACAGACTTAGTATACATTTTTTATCCAATGATATTACTGATAGAAAATTTAAAAAAAAAACATTTTAAGAAAATATGAAATCCAAGAGCTAATATCTGATCATCTAGATAGTATATTAAATAAAACACTTTTTATTTGCTTAGTTACGAATGGATTTTCTTATGATATACGATTTGGTACTATTTACCTTTTCTATGTCATTGCTGCTTTTAATACGACATGTTCTGAACAGGCAACATGATAATATCATAACAACAATCAACAGTATGGCCGACAACACTCCCAGAGCAATCACTACAGCCAAGTAGTCATCTGGAAAATATACAACAAAAAAAAAACAGATTTCATGATGTTCATTGCCAAGTAATCATTTGGAACAAAGACAGATGTCATCAACGTAGTTGTGGCGGCAGAAATGAAACAAACAATGGACAAAAATACCCCCCAAAAACAACAGTAAATCGATACCTTTTTCATCAGAATTGTCTTCTGCTGTTGTTACATTGTGTGTATCTGTTGACGTTATTATAGTAGTAGTAGTTGTGGTTGTTGATGTCGAAGGTTCTGTCGTTGTTGTTGATGTCATATTCTCAGTGGTTGTAGATATGGTTACCGTGGTAACATTCATTGTTGTACTGGTGGTTGTCGTTTGCATGCAGTATTGTTGTGTTGAAGGCGGACAGCTGATAGTGATGTTAGAATTCTGTGTAGCTATTGGCACACACATATTTATTAATGTAATCTTATTTGATATTGTTACGAGCCAGGCGTAACGAGAAAGAAAAGCCAGCAACAAACTTGTAACAATAACAAATTTATTACAGAAAAATTATTAAAGAAAAATAAAATAACAAATTATCTTTACAAATACCTGAAGTCCAAATAAAAATTACAAATGTTTAGTCTGATCCTGGAATGATCCTTTTTCAATAGCACAGTTAAATCCAAGTTAAATCCAAGAACACTTTAGAATAAATTCCCACAATAAAATCCACGAGAATAATTTATTTTAAAATCCAAGCTCCAATAAATCACTTAATTTCCAAGTTGAATAATACTCCAAATATATTGATGACTTAAAAGATTACTGATGACTAAAAAGGTAACTGATGACTTAAAGAGGATTAATGAAAAATGTCTCCTTATATATATTAACTAAGAAGTTTCCAGAAAGGTCTATTATGTTCTCAAGTAATCATAATCTAGCAACTTCAACAATAAAGATCATTCCAGAAGTTTCTATCTAAATATAATGCATGAGTTTTCTACAAACAGTTAAGAACCTTCTAGTACATACATGTAGTTTATGTTCTAAAAATAGC